>NW_006800366.1:151938-153390 GCF_000485575.1 Poecilia formosa
GGAGAAAAATGTAGATGCATTTATCTGTTTAATTTATGATGGGATCTGGATTCACGGTGAATATTAACTAAACCGCATAAAATGCGACTAAATAGCCGATGTTAATATGATTGTAATTTCACGGATAAAAATAGTACTTGACCGATTTTTTTTTTTTTTTATGTTGCCGGTCAAGATAATGGATAACAAAAAAAGTCTAGCGCCACCTGCCGCCCTGACACCAACTCACACACATCTTCATTCACAGTCTTACTTGTAAATCGATTTTTCTTTTCTTGGACGTTTTGATGTTAGCTTATCGATGTCTCAGTTTTATTCGCTGGTAAAATCAATAAGCAGCTTAAGGTGACTCTGCTGCTCTCTAGTGGCGAGAAGCCGTAATGTTTGCTGGTAACAATCGGAATGCATTATGGGAGATGTAGTTTGTAGTCAATTCGTGCTCAAAACCTATTAAGTCAATCATGGGCCTATAAAATGCTCGGGGGCCACATAAAATGACGTGGCCTGCGGGCCTTGAGTTTGACACATGTGGTCTAACATATCAGCTGGGCAATACAAAATGCAATATGCTTAATACATTTTTCTTCAATACAATATGCATGAAATTGTTCAAAGTACAAGGTGGAGAAAGTAAAGCCTGTATCAATGCATGCAGTTCATGTAATATTTGATAGAGCACATTTTCTTTTAACAGGTAGATTGCCAGATATGTACAGTACATAACAGACCAACCTGATATTCAGATCCATCATCTCTTATCCAGTTTCTGTTTCTGTTGATAAGAGACAGTTCCTCTCTGCACTCCACCAGAGAGATGTCCAGTCACTAACAAATTGTCTTCAGGTTGTTGGGCTGTTCGTGACGTTTGGCCGAAGACACCAACATGCTCCTCTACTGCATCGGATAGACTTCAGTCTCTGAGTACTACAGCCAGTGTCGGTATCTGGATCATAACAAACAAAAAACAGAACAATAAGGAATGGAGCGAAGGAATACATTTTACTACAACACTACCAACAAGCCTCCATTACAGAAATGTGGAGTTTCACAGATATTCACACTTACATAATCATTTTTGGAGCTTGAATCTACGAAGAATCCATGGAGGGATCAGGAGGGGGAGGTTAGGCTGGAGATTCATCCGCAACCAGACTGGTTGTATACAAAAAGGCAATAAAAGGATTAAAACATGCTGCAAAACGTATATAAGAAGACACAACAGCGGGATTAATGCTCTCAACGTGAAAAAGCCTTTTACATTTTTTCAAAGGAAAAAAATCGATCAGAAAGGTTGATAAATCTGACCAATATGCACGTAAACGTTCAACATCACGAAAAAACATACTCCAGATTATTACGGATCTGTTCAAGTTAGCCAGTAATTTGATTAAATGTTAACAGGTGTTATGCCCAGAAACGCATGCCTGCCCAAAAATTGCATCCCCTCTCGCG
>NW_006800366.1:154181-156566 GCF_000485575.1 Poecilia formosa
TTTAACTACTAATAATATACACCCCAGACTTACATAAACAGAAAGTGACTCTATTAGAGTAAAATTAACTCTGCTTTTGCACAAAGTCTACTAACACCAAAACATTTAACAGTTTTGAATTTGCTGTGCAGATTACATTTACTGTTCCACTAACTGTGCAGGAAAGAGATTTCTGAGTGGGACAGAAAACCAGTCGGACTGCTGACAATATTTTTGCATTAAAAACAAAATGAAAAACACCATGAATAAACTTTAATGTGGATGTGATTTAACAAACAAAAATAAATTTCAACAGCCAGCCAACAGCCTGAAAACCATCAGCAGCCATCGATACTTATGGCCACTGATAGCTGGCTGTTGGACGAGCAAAGAAAAAAAAAATTGTGCCATTATTTTTCGACCTGAGTAAAAATGATCTGCTCTAGGCAAAGTGTGGGTGAGCATGTGGTCCCGACCTGTTAACGGGCCCGTTGTCTTTTTTCTTTTCATCCCAACACCGGCTGGAAAGAAAAGGTTGCCACGGTTCTATAAATACGGCATTTGGCCCAGATGTGGCACAAATACGCTCTAAAAAAAGATGTGTTAAAAAAGAACACAAAAAATGTGTTATTAAATTAAAAGCATATTTTGTGTTAATTTTACACATTGTGTGTTAAAATGAGTATAATAATATGACACACAGTAGGTGTTGAATATTTATTTGAATATTTCAACACATATTTGTGTTAGTTTGTGTTTGTCAGGTACACAAACATGAATCTGAATGGCAGATTCATCTTCTATTCAGATGGTAATTCATATCAATGACAACTACTGTAAAATAAATTTTTATTTTTAACATTTCCTTTTAATTTATTTTTAAACTGTGGTTGTTAATTTAGTATTGTGATAAGATTTAATAATTTTTAAAATGATGCAGAGGTATTTGTTGGGAGGGGGGAGCAAATCAACACATAATGATTGATTATCACTTTTCATTAAATTACTACTATTCTTACATTATTTTAATACATGGTTATTGTTTGCTATTCAGTCAATTTTTTAATATTTGCAATAAATAACAATTATTACATATATTAATTAGAAAATATTTGAGCAAAGAAAGTTGATCAAATCAAACATCAAAGAACAACCTCAAGTCAGCACAAGTGGCCACCATGAAGGATCAAGTTTGGATTTTTTTCCCCCGCACGGAATAAGCGAACACATGCAGGAGGCAAATATGGAGATCTTATGAAATGCAACTTCAGTAAGTTTTAAATTTGTTTAAATGCAATATAGTCTAGAATCTGGGGACTCAATGGTTGGAAAAAACGTTATTTTTTGTGCCACTACTTGGTCTGCATAGTTGTAACGTTAATTATCTCACTGTGGCAGATGAGATGGGGTCACCATTTTATCATTTGTGTCTTTTTTTGTCCAAAGTTTATTGAAGAGGGTAACATTTTAAAATTAAGGGTTAAAGGGAGATTGTTGAAGTTTTGGAATAAATGATACATGATGAATATTGCAGTGAGAATTTTTAGATGCAATGTACATTATAGACAAAACGTAATTTCTTTTTTTAAAATAACACCTGCAATTTATTTTCGGGAAAACATCTCAATATATTAAATATTGTATATAAGTGAAAAAATGTCAAATAATTTAGATTTAAATTAATTAATTGTAAATAAATTGATTATAAATCAAATAATTTAGCCTTAAATTAATTAAAATAATTAATTTAAAGCTAAATCATTTGACAATATTATTATTATTTGACAATATTTTAGCTGGCGAACAGCTTACAATAAAGCTGTTAACTTTTCTGTAAGTAAACAGAAAAGTTAACTTACTCCCTTTGGGAGTGAAGGAGACACTAACGGTTGGAGCTGTTAACGGCCGTTGATATTCGAGTGGAAGCGCCAGTCCTCCGGAGACGTTGGAAAGTCGGTCTGACACGGTAATATTACTTTTGTTTAACTGATCTAACTGAAAAATTAAGATGACTGTTAGCGAACTGCCTTAAAGGTCAGCTGGCGAAAAAAAGCAGGCATAGAAGTAATTGTAAGATGTTAGCTATGTTAGCACTTTCGAGTGGAACTGACGTTGAGTTTACCGGATTTTGATCAATTGCACAGAGAGGCACAGAGAGGCGACTCAATACCAGGACCGACGGAGGGACGAAGAGGCGACTCACCAGGACCGACGGAGGCACGGAGAGGCGACTCGATACCAGGACCGACGGAGGCACGGAGAGGCGACTCCATACCAGGACCGACGGAGGCACGGAGATGCGACTCGATACCAGGACCGACGGAGGCACGGAGAGGCGACTCGATACCAGGACCGACGGAGGCACGGAGAGGCGACTCGATACCAGGACCGACGGAGGCACGGAGA
>NW_006800366.1:157333-180760 GCF_000485575.1 Poecilia formosa
CGGACAAACCCAAATGGGACCCATATATCAGCCCTCCTTTCCCCCACATGGGGCCCACCTAGGCATGCTGGCAGGGATGGAGCAAGGATCGACAGAGGTATGTCAGTATTGGCCCTCATTTATTGAAACACCTTCTGAAGATTTTAGCAGCACCAGGAAAAAAGTCTTTTAAAAAAACTGCCCGTCTTTTCCTGCCGCTTTTCCAGTTCACTTAAAAGACACAACACGATTGTGTCATCAAACATCTCATGCTCCATGAACGCCAGAGTCCATCCAGCAGAACAGCCCCAGGCCTTCTTTAGGTCTTTGAAAACCTTTTTCGTCAGGCCTGGAATCCAGTTCTCCTGGATCACGATCGGCTGGCCCTCGATTTTAACACAGATGTTGTGAACAATGCGTTCCTGTGCCTCTTTCAGGTCCTCAAGACACCAAGATGTTTTGGATTTCTTGATGCCTTGACACATCAACGACTTAACAAAAAGTCGGATTGTGTCCTTTCTCTGTTTCTCGAAGGACGTCCTCAGTTCTTCGATTTGATGTCTCACTGTTATCAGTTGTTGGACGATACTGATCACAGGTTGAACCAAGGAACTGAACCCTAAACTCCGCCTAAGAACCACTTTGGGGTCTTCATTCATACCATTCATAGGAGACTTGACTGCAGATATTATATGCTTTAAGAAAAGCATGTTAAATACCTCAGTGCACTCTCCCTGAATGGTCTCCTCGACCCCCATGGCCTTGGCAAAGGCCTGAGAAACCTGGTTTCCAAATAAGGCTTTTAAATCGCCATATTTGTATTTCAGGTTCTCAAGTAAGTTCAGAACGAAATCAGAGAAAACGTCCGTCAGGTAATGTAAAAGGTATTTGGTCCTCTCTGTGACACTCTCATTCAAATGCAACAAATTAAAATCCTCCTCCGGAATATTATAAATGTATTCCTCAATTGCAGGGACAGCAACGTCATCAACTAAAGCTTGCAGATCTCCTCTCAATATATCCATTGGTGTTGTGCTGAATTTAACTCTACTCTGTTTCCTCTAGAAATGTCTTGGAATATGGCAGAATTTTACCAACAGGACTTGTATATACCCCGCCCCCGTGTTACACAACAAAGCAGTACGTGACATCACAACCTATGATGCATCAGCACAAGAAAACACACATTGCTGTGATGTAATAGGCCAACAAATCAAGAGTTCTGACAATCTGTGCTGCCTCGTCACTTTGTCTTAACGGACCTCGTCTTTCAGTAACGAGTAATCCAATGAGTTACTATTTCAAATCCAGTAATCAGATTAAAGTTACTTATCCAAATCACTGTTCGTTACTATTTTATATAAAATAGTAACTGATGATTCCTCTACGCATCTTGGAGAGCGATCGTTGTCAGGAGCGACAGAAATGTAAACAATGGACGGAGGAGAGAGATGTGCATTTTGTTGCTGGACAATCAGGAACTATTTTGAGTTTCTGTCAAGTCCGATTATTATAAGTGACCTTGTTTTTTGTTTTTAAAGTCATTGCAAATTGAATGAGTCGCAGGTTGCAGTTTTTTGGGGGCTTGTTTTTAAACATGAAGTTCCTCGTTTGGGCTTGGAAATAAGCACAGACGCATGAGACTCAGATGGCTCTCGCTGTCAGGGAAATGTTCATCTGTGTCTTTAATATCCAGGTACTATAAATACATTTATAAATATAAATATAAAAACATATTTATTGGCGGTCCTAGCCAAAGAGGCTTAAATTTCAAATTAAATTTCATTTAAGCCTGTTAAATTTCGGTACCAAAATTAAATTTGGTCAAACTGAAATTTTAATTTCTGCACCAACCAGTCAAACTGAATTAAAATTTCAGTTTGACTGGTTGATGCAGGCGGTGTTGTGTTGACGGCCCAGTTTGGTCCGTCCGTGTTGTGTTCAGGGCCTGTAGGACGTGACGGCGCTGTTGTGCCTGCAGCAGTCTGCCTTGGATCAATAATCCAGCCCTGATGTATTTCACATAATTAGAGCTGCAGATATGAAACCAGTGGCACATTTTCTCTGCTTCTTGCCACAAATTGATCTCTCTGAAGGAATGGAATTGATTTTCCCTGGGAAACGAGCCTCTCTGCATCCTGCGGAGAGCGGCGGAAAGCAGACGACTCTACTGTTTGGACAGTGTGTGTCGCTGCCAGATTAAATCAATAGGAAACAAGACAAAGTGTCCGACGCCTGGACACCGTGCTGCAGTATTTCACCGGGCTGCAGGTAGAGCTGAGGGTTTTCTGTCCAGCAGCACCTTCACATGGACGTCTGGAGATACGGCGGAAACAACCACAGCTGTACTTCCATCCATCCATCCATTTTCCTTCACCCTTGTCCCTCAGTGGGGTCGGGAGGGGTGCTGGTGCCTATCTCCAGCTCACGCAGCTGTACTTCCTGTAACTATATTTGGTGTTTGGTTCACTAAAGAATTAACGTTAAATATGAAGAGCCGTTTGTAAAGATACGATAAAAAAAAAAATATATATAGTAGCAATAATTTGTGTTATTAAATATGTCACCAGAGAAAAAAAATAGGTTTAATTTTTCATCATGTTATTCGTCACAGTTTAAATAAATAGTTCGTCAACAGGCTAAATATTTAGTTTAAAATCTAAATATTACTATATTTGCCTCCAATTTAAATATTTAACTAGCTCCAATTTAAATAGTTCGTAAAATATTAGGCTGGCTAACTAATATTAGTTTGCTAGTTTCTAGCGAAATATTTAGTTTGAACCTAAATATTTAGTTAACAATCTAAATATGTAGCTTGATTGAAATACTTAGCTATCAAGCTTTATGTTAGGTTTGCTAACTAATAATAGTTTGCTAGTTTGAAAATATTTAGTTTTAGCCTAAATATTTAGCTAGCTCTGATTTAAATGTTTAGCTACCGAGCTAAGTATTTAGTTAGCTAAACATTTAGTTTGAATCTAATCAATTGTTTCGCAAGGTAAGTATTTAGCTCACAGTTGAGTATTTACTGTTTTTAGTTTTAAAGGTGAAGCTAGCTAAGTAGCTCCAACATAAATATTTAGTTGTGAGGTAAATATTCACTAAGGTCCCTCATTAGTCTCCATCTTCCTCTCATATTTTACTGTCAGAAATAAAAACAAGAAAAGACGGATTTGAACCGCAGACCTGTTAGCTCATTACACCTGGATTAGAAACACTGACTACTGTTCATGTGCTGAATGAGCTGAAACATGTTACAGATTCAACAGATTTGATCAGAATTTACTAAAGCTAACCCTGGTAGCTGCTGAGTCACCCTTGATTAATCCCTCAGCCTCAACACAGCATGGTGAGTCTTCACTGCAGAAAGGGGAGGAAGAACTGAGTGAAGATGTTGAATGAATGGATGCTGTTGTCACGAGTCGCTGCTGTTTGGTCCAAACATGGATCCCAGTGTTCCAGTGACCCAAACATGAAAAGCACACTACCTGTGCTTTTCATGTTTTTAGCTCGTTAACGTCAAGGTTTGAAGGATCCATGATGGATCCATCACCCAGCTGAGGGAAACAGGAACGGCTCCTCCAGAAAACCAGGAAATGTCTGAATGCCTTCAGACTGGTAATGATGATGATGCTCTGTATGCGATGAAGGAACTGTTCTTCAGAAGCTTTTCAGTGTCAACTTAAAGGGTGATGACAGAACCAAATCCTCTTATACTCCAACCCGTGTTGACCCGCCTGGATGCTTTCTGTGCATCTCAGCTGAAATCCTCCTCAGATTTATGACGGCTCTCATTTCCTCCGTCTCTTTAAGAACCTGGACTGAGTAATAAACAACGTTCACCTCCAGCTCTTCCGCTGTGGAAAAACATTGAACATGTTTAATGGTATGTTTCCCAGCATACCATTAAACTTGTTCCTATTTCCTCAGGTAAAGAACTTCTGCATCACTACGGCAAGTCAAGAATCCAATCAGATCATTTAGAAGCAGAAATTAACGCCCGGTGGGAACGGAGGAGCGTCCATTGTTGCTAGTGGATGTAGCTTGTGCATCCAACTTAAGGAGCACACCAGAAACGCGTAAATACAAAAGTTCTGGCTCAGTGGTTTTTTATGTCAAGTAACATGTCATTATTGCATTTCAGTCAATGCAATTAATTCAACAAAATGATCCCATTAAAGTCCCAGCCCTAAAAAAATCCATTAAAAATCAGTTTAATTTCTGTAAATACTGTGACGTCACACCTTTTTTATATGAAGGTTATTAAAGTATTTTAGGTTCTTCTTGGGGAAGCTGCAGTTGTGTTGGTTTGTTAAAACTCTGGCTTTAACCAAACAGAAATCATTCAGATTGCTGCAGGAATCATCCCAGGAGACACACACACATGCACACACACACACACACACACTACCTGTGCTTTTCATGTTTTTAGCTCGTTAACTTCAAGGTGTGAAGGATCTGGATTGATCTGGAGTTCAATCCATTATCCGTCCACTCAGCCTCAAAGTGGAGAGACGGGAATCCATCAGAGTCAGGACTGCTCTGGGATCTGAACACCAACTCCTTAAAGTGTTTGTGACAACTGCAGCGCTGTGAAGCGTTTCAGCTGGCTGCACTCCACACCGCTAATGTGTTTCCCTCCCTGAACAAAGCTGCTCTGAGCAAAGCTTTCATTTAGGGAAGTTTCAGCTGAAACATTTTGATTTGGCCAAAGAAAAGAGAAAGTTTTCAAATACAAGGTGATAAAGTGTGAACGTTAGTCACCATCATGCATATGGAGGATCCTGACTTGTAAAAGTCACTTACATATCCAGTGGGAATACAGGGGGCGGACATGTGAATTGCTTGTCTCAATGAATAAATATCTGAGCTCAATGAGGGGTGACTCATTTCATAGAGTGCAAAAGGAAGAAATTGTGTTCGCCTCCGATTTATCAGGCTGTCAGTAAAGCTGAATCAGCTGCCGGCTCCACCAGATGTCTTATTGTCAGGACGCTCTTCGAGACATATTTAGAGTCAGACTTTCTCTGAAGAACAACGCTGATGTTCCCGCTTCCTCAATGACGACGATCCAACAGCAGCGACAGTTTCTGGGCTCTTCTATTCGCTCAACATACACCTTTAGCTTCTTTTAGCATGATAAACTGAACTGAATAGTTCAGTTCAGTCATGAATAGTTCATGACAAACAGTTAAACCTGCCCTGTGAAAACAGGAGAGGTTTGTAACTCCTGTAAGGTTAAAGTCAACAGCCATGATAACACTGATATGACCTAAGTTAATTACAAATTATGCTAACGCAGGTATGTTAAACACATCGAGTAGCTTAGGAATGACGAAGCTTCTGCTGTTGACATGTTGGCATAGGGGGCCACAAACGAAAATCTGCCCAGAGCCCCAAAAGGCCTGGGCATGTAAAGGCCTAAAACCCGCAGAGCTGTTCTCCTCACTGTTTTCGTGTTTGCGTCAGTCTGAGGAGTCGCTGACTTTAGCGGAGGACTGGAGCTCTGCCCCGCGGTTCTGACTGACTCCCAGTTCGTCTGCCGCTAATCCCCGTTTTCGCTCATGTCGTTGCGCTACGGTGACACAGCGCGGCCTGCGCGGCTCTCTGGAGTCACGAAACAAACCGGAACCGGAAAACTACCAGCACGGAGCTAACTGGGAGCTAACTGCGGAGTTTAGTACCAGCTAGCTGCAACTTTAAATCTGGAAGCTAAACTTTATAGGACGCAAGAAGAAAACTACGCTGTGTGTAAAGTTACACAATAAAAGGTGTGTGTTCATTCCTCAAAGTCATATCTTCACCATTTTATTTCTACATTTATTAATGTAAGAGTTCCAAACTAAATATGTAATTCACAAGCTATATATTTAGTTTGTAAACCCAATATTTAATTTGCAGCTAAATATTCGATTTGAAAACTAAATATTTAGCTGCAAATTAAATGTTTAGTTTGCAAATTTATTTTCAAAATGTCAAATTGTGTAATTTCACAGATAGTAATAACAGAACTAACTTAAAATGTAACTTTACAGTAAGATATAAAAGCGTTTTTTAAGTTAATAATTTTGAGTATAGATTTAAAAAGTCTTAAAACATATTTTTCCTGTTTTAAGTGAAATTATTACTGATTTAAATCTCTATACAATAATTGTTAACTTAAAACAAGCTTATATGTTAACTTTTAAGTTATTTGTGTCTTAATTTGAGTGTGTGAAGATATTTGCTCTAGAAGCCACACTAAAATGCTCGTTAAGGTTTTCTGTTTCTGTTCTCTATGCGTTTCATTTTAGACTCTCCTGTTAGCGTTTGTCTTTTTAACATCTGCTTTTGCAAAAAAAAAAATAAAAATAATTATATTTCATCAAGCTTTTAGAAATCGGATAATTTTGTTAAAAATAATTACTCTTGCGCCTTGAAGTTGTATTTTCTTCCTCTCAGTTCAACCATGTTCAGTTGTGTGTGAGTTTGCTGCCCTCTGCTGGTCACTGAAATTCAAAAAGGTCCAAATAAATCTTCACATCTCTTTAAAAATACAACAGAAAACTCATTGCTGCTGCTTCTACCTGGATGATTAAATTGCGTCAAGTCAAGATTCTGACCTAATTTGAGAAAAATAATGAGGAGCTTTGTTTGTTTTTATGACCAAACACCTAAATAAATGCTAACGCTTCTTAATCCTGCCACTTTGACACTTAATCAACATTATTATAACATTAATCACAGAAAACTGAAACAAAAAGACAACAAGCCAAATTTAACTGACATTTAATTTTTATTAATGTTTCTAAAAGTACAGCACAGACAAATTAAATCCACAGTTACAATACCATTACAGCACTTTATTGAAGCATACAGAATGAAAACATCCATGCAGATTAAAGCAGAATACTGGAGCCTAAATTTATCTAGATTACAATGGAACGCCACAGATTACCAGATTAACCTAAAATATTTTAGAGCAAAGCAAAGCGGCAGGACGAGGTGAAATCAGAAACATTCAGCGGCTGCTAAACACCGACTAGAAGCTTCAACTCGACCCAAACGACCAGCAGTGGCAGTAAACATTGATGCTGTACATTTTATCTTCTGTAAGGATTTTCACACCGTGGTGATGAATATTAAAGCAAAGCAACAACCTTAAAGGAAATGTGCAACTTAGAGCAACTGAGCGCTGAGACAATCAAACTGCTGCTGAGCCCGTAAACGGGACGTTTACAACTCTTTAGTCTGAATAAAACACATTTATTATTTCAGATTAATAACTGTCAAATCTGAAGGGTCACAAAAATATCAGGATGAGAAATTAAAATAAGAAACTAAAAGGTTTAACAATCTTTGGTTGTTTCTGACAGTAATGAAAGTATAAAGATTTATAAGTCTAATTTAGTTTAGTTTTCTTTTTTTAATGATTTCTGGAGAATTAAACAGATTCAGCTTGGAGAAGCTTGGCGAGCCAAGCTAACATTTCCATCTGCTGCAGGTAAGATATTGACTGCAAACAGCTCCACATGACCACACGCCAGTTAGTCCAAACTATCACTTTGAAACATGATTAAACTTTAACTCTGAAGTCCTGATTTATCTTATTTACATGGTAACAGTTAAAACTACATTCCTCCAGAAGAAATAAACAAAATAAAGTAAAAAAGTGACCCAGTTAAACTTATCATTACATTTTATTAAGTTTTTATTTTTTGCTCATAATAGACGTTTGTATCTCTGTGTTAAATACTCGAAAAGTACTTTTAATATCTTCACATCCATCTGATTAAATGTTTAGTATTTGCATAAAGCATTAAGGAATATTGTAGATTCGACACTTTGATTAGTTTAAGTTCTAACAAATTCTAATTTGATAACTTAAACACGTTTTTAAAATATCTTATCTGAAGATATGCACACCGGAGAGACAATGACTGGATCAGGTTTGTTTAACCTTTGACCTCTTGTGTGTGTGTGCAGCAGCCTGACCTTCAGCTCCAAACCACAAAGTGAAACAAGCAGGCACGCGCGGCGCGTTTACAGAAACCAAAGGAAATTATTGCTTTGGCTGAAACAACTATAGAAACATTCAGGAAATGAAACAGATTCAAACATTCAAAACAGAAGAAAATGTGCAAAAACTCTGAAATGTGAAATATTTATAAGTAATTCAACTTTCATATTGAAATATTTAAACACCATTTAGCATTTTTGTTTTGTTTTGTGTTTAATACTGAGCTACAAACTAACTGCTGCTGAGTGTTTTTGGCAAGAAGACGTCTCTCGTGTTCAAGTGTCCAGAAAATGTAAATTACAATCTATGGCAGTTTCAATAATACAGATACAAGGTGAAGCAGCTCATTAAGTTCATAAAACCACCAGGAGCTTTCGCTCTAAATACGTCAGAAACATCTGAACACAAAACATGTCGCTAACGGCAACATCCCAACAGATGAAATGATGAAAATGTTCATGTCTGAGGTGAAACGGCTGCGATACAATCGACACAATTCCTTAAAGCAACGATGAAACGGAGAGAAGCAGCTACAATCGCCAAGGTCATCCTGATGCTGGTGGTCTGAGCTGCAGCCGGAGGCAGTGAATGAGACGGCAAGGTCAAATTGATTCAAGGTCAAACTGGTCCAAGGTCAAAGAGACTGAAAGGTCAAACTGATTCAGGGAAATAACCAGATTATAGCATCTGCACCTGGCTTTAGCACGAGGATAACTCCACCGTAGCAGATACTTTCCACACTTTCTGCTGCGTTTGAACTTCTCGTCCACATGCTAACTGCTAACTTAGCGCTTTTTGTTGCTAAACTTATTTCTGTTGAAATGGACCGCAGAGATCTGGGCTAAGATCTGGATTTATTTGGTTAAAAAAGTTCTTTAATGTGTTTAAAGTCCAGTTCTGTTGGTAAGGTGTGAATGCTAAGCTAACTCTGGTCCTCCATACCTTGTTGTGGGTTCGGTTAAAGTGAACTCTGGTTCGGTTTGAATACTTATGAGAACACCAAGTGGACCAGAGACCGCTCCAAAAGCAGGAAGTGGACTACAGCGCAGAGCATTCTGGGTAAATACAACCAAAACAAACACGCTAGGCCAGCAGGAGAAATGGCTTGAGGCTTTTGGCCAAAGACAAGGAGGAAATGCTCAGCAAACAGCGAAACACACAAAGACGGGATGTCCAGGTGAAAGACGGAGGAAGAATGTAAAGGTGTGCTATGTAGAATTAGGTAGGT
Source organism: Poecilia formosa (assembly GCF_000485575.1). NCBI lineage: Eukaryota > Metazoa > Chordata > Actinopteri > Cyprinodontiformes > Poeciliidae > Poecilia > Poecilia formosa. Next base: position 166,543 of record NW_006800366.1, read on the forward strand.
AACATTACAGACTCCAGAGTCCCCCTAGTGGTCTAGAAGACTTCCTAATTGTTTTTTGTTTTCAGAGTTTCTCTGTCACATTTGTTTTTTTTGTTTTTGTTGTTGTTTGTGTGTTTTGGAGTTTGCATTGCGACACTTGCACCTCTCTGCCACTAATTCAAATAAAAGAGGAGCTTCATTGTTTTGGGAGAATGATGAGTCAGAGTGGAGCCCCGCAGTTAGAGGACTTTAGAAAATATCTGTAAATACCAAAGATCTACTCTAAACATTTAGAACTGCCTAATCTAACAGTTCACACATCATATATACCTCAATATGGATGAATACACATAGTAAAACCAAGTTAGCGATACAGCTGAAGCTAACATTCAGTCTTCGTTATCTCTCCCCTCTGAGGGGTTCAGCCAATCAGCAGCCAGGAATATAAATTCTGATTTGCATTTGGTTTAGGATAATTTACGAGGATTTTATTGTACAAAACAATCCATGAATTATTTGGAGTTACGCCTCACAGAAAAATGTGTGAACACTAAAAGTAGGCGGGGCTCCACTGACCTCTCAGGATCAACTTCCTGTGTGATATTTTAACTTCTTCGGTCAATTATCGCCACCTGCTGGCCCAGATTCTGGTGTTGCTGTAAGTTTTCATGTGGACAGACGTGTCAGCCTGACATGCAGACGGTGTGGAGGCCTGAGGGCGACCAGGAGCAGGCGGAGTGCCGGGGACGGTGAGCTGGTGGCAGTGACGCCATGATGCTAGCTGGGGAACGCCTCCAGCGGGTCGGGGAACCGTCAGCGTGACGCTTCGCCAGCCCGCTGAAGGTCGCCTGGGGGTCAGGGGGTCACAGGTTGACAAGGTGGAGGTCGGAGGCGGAGAAGTGGGGGCACAGAGCCATGTCCGGGTTCTTCAGCTGCCGCAGGATCCGCCGGTGGAACTTGGAGCGGACCCGGTTGAACTCCATGATGTCACTGGGATCCTCCTCAATCCAGAACCGCTGGAACTCCTGCATCAGGTAACCTATTGATCCATAGATAGATAGACAGATGGACGGATGGATGGATGGATGGATGGATGGATATTTCAAAACTAAATATTTAATTAGCAAGATAAATGTTTAGTTTGAGGCTATTTATTTAGCTTCAAACTAAATATTAGCACAGAGCTAATTGCTTGGTTTAGAGCTACATATTCAGGTCGGTTTCCTAACTAAACATTTAGCTCCATACTTAATATATAGCTAGCAAGCTAGGCATTTCATTTGAGGCTAAAATTTAGCAGCTAAATATTTAATTAGAAAGATAACTAAATATTTAGTTAGCTTTAATAAGCTAAATATTTCTAACTAAATATTTAGCTTGATTTGATTAGCAAGCTTAATATTTAGATCAAACTAAACATTTATCTAGCCAACTTAACTTGGTGAAAATTTGACTTTGGGAACTGATCCCCCTTGTTTTTCTCTTCTGAAAAACTAAATAACCCAAATTATTTCTGCTAATTTTTTATTGTGTAACTTTACAAAAGTTTTTAATAGACTGCGTGTCTAACGCTCTAATGCTAGCTCCTACACCCTTCGTCCCTCAGCTGTAGGAAGTTTTATTTATTACTGAATAGATAATTAACATTATTACGGCAATGATGAGCCAAAATATGCTTTTCTAACAAGATGACAACTTTTTTGATACATTTTTCAGTTTTGCTCTTCAATGTTTTTGTTCCCAGTTGTTAAAATGTGATTGTTCTTGTTGTTGAGTTGTTTTTTGTGTGAGCTCACAGAAGATCTGCTGGAAGTGCTGCAGGCCGGCCATCTCCGGCGCCACGTTGTACAGGTGGGTCTTCAGGGCGCCGCTCACCAGCAGCGAGTAGGCCAGGTCCGTGATGTTGATGCCCACGATGGCGAACGAATATCTGGACGGAAACAACAGACGGTGATCTACGATCTCAGGATCAGAACCTAAAGTTTGGACCAGTAAACTTTAAGCAGAACATTCTGTCTGAGCAGAGTCTGCAGCAGAACTCCGGTCCAGTTGAACCTTCAGGTTCCCTGAACCCACCGTCCCTTTAAGAAGCATCCACACCCCGTCAGAGCTGAGTACTAGTTACATTTACTCAGTTGCATTTACTTGAGTAACTATTTTGAAAAACTGTACTTTTAGGAGTATTTTTACTATGCTGTACTTTTTATTTTTACTTGAGTAATTTTATTATGAAGTATTTCTACTCTTACTGGAGTAAAATGTCTGGATTTTCTACCCACTGAATGAAAAAAAAAAAACATGTTTTAACCAAAAACTCACCAGACAAAGACACACCTGCAGTTTTTATTAAAATTTCAAAGTTATTTTACTGAAAGATAATTTTGCCTGATTTTGTTTATTTTTTTGCTCCTTATATGAATTATTGTCATTTTTGTCCTTAAAATTCCAAATTTTACCCTTAATTTTATATTTTGGTCCATCTGATTATGTAGTTTTTAAATACTAAATGATTAATAATTTGATCAGTTATCAGTACTTGAGCAGACTTTTTACCAAATACTTTTTGACTTTTATTTGACTCATTTCTTGGCTACTTTTTACTCCTAGTTGAGTATACATTTTGGGAACTCTGCCACCTTTGCAGACAGTAAACTTTTCATATTTTATCACATTACAACCAAAAACAATGGCATTTATTGTTTTTATTTTTTGTGACAGACCAACATAATGTGAAGGACAAACTTACAGAAAACTGCAGAGATGCTGAAACACTGAGTTCATTTAACTAAAGGCTAAAACTAACCTGTTTAGAGTTGCTTTTGAACCATAATTAACTGATCATTAATTAAATCCAATATTTGTTCTCAAATCAGTGACTGTATGATGTTGTTGTGACTTTTTATCTTTGTGTTTTTATGATGTAAAGCTCTTTGTTGCTGTAACGTGTTATACAAATAAAATTAGCTGATTGATTAATCAATTAAAACATTTTAAACCAGCACAACTGAACCCTCAGGTTCAGTTGAGCTGAACCTGAGGGTAAGACACTAACTGCTCATAACCGCTCCACTGACTCACAGAGACTCACCCGATGGCTTTGTCAGGGACCTTCTGCTCCCAGTCAGGCTGGTTCAGCTCACTGTGGACGACACGCCGTGAGTCACGGTGGGAAGCAGCACACACACGCACGCACGCACACACACACACACACACACACNCACACACACACACACACACACACACCCACACGCACTGTAAGCTGCTTTACATGAGCTGGTTCAGAGACGTATAGAAACTCTGAGCTGCGGTCGCTTTAACGATGCAATATGAACTAATAAATATAAATACTGTAATAAAGTCTCAGCGGTTCTGATCAAATAAAAGCCGCTGCTGCATCAGCAGACCCAGAATTTATTTTCAACTGAAAAACCAAACACACACAGGAAAAAGTGTGTGTTTGCTTTTTTGTTTTTGCTTTTTTGTCATATTTAAAGGTTTCAAATGATCTAAATATCAAACAAATCTAAATAAAAACAAATATAGTTACTCAGGAAAAATATATATTTTTAGGAGTATTTTACTATCTTGTAATTTTTACTCATAGTTGAATAAAGTTGTTTGTTCTTCATGCAGGGAATGAAAAACAAACATTTGGTTTTAACCAAAGACACAAACTAAGAGTTTATGTCAGAGAGAGACCTCTTGTTTCTATACCAGCTTTGTTATTTTAATGGTATTTTCTATCTGCTGAAACTTTTGTGGCTTTAGGAGGTCAAATAAAAACACAAACACACCATAAACTTTAACATGTTAGCTAATAAAGATGGTAACAATCAGGTCAGATTATTATTATTCTTTGTCTGATCTCAACATTTATTTGATAATCTGAAACATTTAAATGTGACAAATTGCAAAAACTAAACAAGTCTGTATTTTACAGCTTTCTTTTTTTAAACTTTAGACCTTTAAGTAACAGAGAAACTATTTAAATGCAGTTTATCTACATGAAACATGACCCTGAAGGACAAATCAATGAAAGGTCAATGCAAGTGAATGAAAGTGGAGGTTAGTACCTGGGCTTTCTGTGAGAACTCCTAGATGGACAGAAAGTAAAGGAGTGCGCAGAAATGAAGGTGGAGAGCAAAACAAACAGAAGAATCTTCATTTGAGAAATGAGACGAGTCAGTGAGAAGCAGCAGCAGTCAGAGAACAGTGAGGCAGCGATGGCATGGAGCGAAGCAGGCAGAGAGATGGATGCTAGCAGCGGCTGGTCAGACTTTAACTAGCCAGTAACACAGACTGATCTCAGGTCAGGAAACGTCACGCCAACATACTTGTGCTTTGGCTGCAGTGAGTCCTGGAGCATCTGCAGCGCCGCGGTTCTGTCATGTTCTGCAAAATACCTGCAGAGATCCAGAGCAGGTGGACAGATGCTCAGCAAGGCAAACACTGCAGCTAGCTTCCTCTGCAAAACAACAACGAGTTAGCGTGTTTTCAGATTAACAGCTATAAACTAACAGGAGCCATTTGTAAAAAAACACAGGAAAATTAATAGCAATAATTTCTGTCAATTTGCCTTTAAGAGAAAAACTGTCAACGTCTCACTGTTTTCATTCATTTATAAATGTCACAGAAACAAAATATTTCATTAGTAAGTTAATTATTTAGTCTACCAGCTAAAAATTTAGTTCCAACCTTAATATTTAGCTGAAAGCTATTTATTTAATTAGCAAGCTCCAACTAAAATGTTCAACTCAGAGCTAAATATTTAGTTTGAGGATAAATATTTAGTTAGCAAGCTACAATTTAGTTCACAAAGTTTAAAACTAGATATTTAGTTTGAAGCTTAATATCTAGCTAGAAAGCTCTAGCTAGCTAAATATTGAGATAGAAAGCTCAATATTTAGCTTTAACCTCAACATTTAGCTCTGAGCTAGCTAATTTAGCTTGTAAGCTAAATATTTATGAAGCTAAGTGTGACATTTATAATTGGATGAATAACACAAACATGACTTTAGTAAGTAAATTCCAGTTTTTGCCTCTAATTAATTTGAATTATTGTTGTTAGTTTGACCCTGTTTCCAGGCGGCGCCCCGAAGTGTGACAGTTTGTTGGTTTTCTGGGTTCTGAGCTTACAGCAGGTTCTGCAGGCCCAACAGGCCCATCCCTCTGAAGTCAGTCTTGGGATCATTGCCTTGGAAACCGATTTCACACCACTGCTTGGAGATGCGCCCGGTGAGGGGCGTGTCGGGACGCAGCTCCTTCCACAGCTACAACACAGAACCAGAAGCTCACAAAGCCATGACATCATCATCTGGGCTTTCCCAAATAGTTTAAAGGTGCAGCGATACTAGTGCATGTAAACATCTGAATATGGAGAAAGCAGCACTGAGCTCCACAAGCTAGGCCTAAACCATCATAAGCATTAGCTATGCTAACGCTGCAGTGCTAATCATAAACATTAGCTATGCTAACGCTACAGCACTACACAGACTGCTGCATAGACAGTCTTCATCCACTTCAAAATAAGAGCTTGAATATAAATGTCCAAATACTTGAACTTAACAGTTGATAAGCAAAACCTTACCACAGATGTCAAAATTTATTGAACTAAAGGTTTACAAAACAAACAAGTGAATTAGCGCTGTGGAAAATATTCAAAAAATTAAACTTAGGAGAAGTGCCCTAAACATTTTAAAAGTTGGTAAAAAAAAGCTGAATCACAAAGTAAGTAATTAGCTCCTCTATTAGCAGAACTGTCCCCACCACTGAATTAATAAACCAGTTGAATATTTCCTCTGCTCATTCTGGGTTTTCCCAGCAGACTGCTGTACCTTCATCAGCATGCTCTCATGTTCGGTGTTTTCAGAGTCGTACGGCTCCCTGCGGAGCTTCTCCACCTCAGCCATCAGACTCCGGTAGCCCACGATCTGCAGCAGGCTGGCCTGCAGCGAGACGCCCAGCCTGGAGGCACAGAGACAGCCAAAGTGACCTCTGACCTCAGTTACAAGTACACTCAGGATAAAACGGAGTCGTACTGCGGGTTGGTGTCCGGGTTGATCTTCTTCAGGGCCATGATGTCGTCGATGGTCTTCTCCACCTGGTCAGGATGGACGCTGAGGGCCGACCGCAGCAGCTGCACAGGAAGAGAAGAGGGAGACGTGAAGGAGAATAGGCAGAGAACAGGCGTGTTTATTTATCCGACATGCCGGGACTGCAGACTGGTACCTCATACTTGGAGTAACGCAGAGACGACTCTGAAAGGAGAACGTTGAACAGCGTTAGTAAAAATGATGAGAATACCAAATAACTGTAATTATTATCATATTAATGCAGTGCTGCAGGTCAGACAGGGATCAGGATTTTAAAACTGAATTTTCCAAACAGTAAAGATGGAAACAGAGATTCAGTTTTTACACAACATTCAGCAGCTTTTTTTTTTTTTACTTTTTTAAAAATAAAATCTTGATTTAAAAACATCTTCTTGTTTTTACTCCTGTCAGTTTTATGTTTTTTTAAAGGTTTTGTTGGCTCTAGTTGGCCTCAGGCCTTTATTTGAAAGTAGTTTGACAGGAAAGAGGGTTGTGAGAGAGGGGGAAGACATGCAGCAAATGTCACCAGGCCGGAAATTGAACCTGTGACCACCAGCATGAGGACTAAGGCCTCAATACATGGGTTGTGCTTTGCCCCTGCACCATCACAGCACCCCTGTCAGTTTTATGTTTTATGTGTTTTTAGGCTCATTGCCATTTTATAGCAAATCCAGTAACTATGTTACCTTCAGTGTTTATAAAAATGGTACATATATCTAATGTGATCTAAAACTTATTTCACTTCCAGATTTAACTCCTTGAAATTAAGAAACTCCTGTTCTTTCTGAAGCACCGCCTCCAGGAAGTCATCCCAACATGGCTCCTATTAACCCTTTAGCGTTTTTACCAGCGCTGCTCTTAGCAGCAGCTGAAAGGTAGACTTTAGCAAACTGCAGATGTTTGCTAATTGCTGCTGGCTAGTCTAGAGGAACTGAGCGGGGGAGGAGATGTGCCTGGAGGGCGGGGCTAGGTCCACCCAGGCCATTCAGCTCCATGGCAGCTGAATGGTTGCCATGGAGACTAAAGGATTTCTCAAACATGAAAGAATCAAAGCAATAATGCAGGTTTGATTTTGATGAGAGAATAATATATAATATGAAGGAAAAATTTAGAAAGTTAATTTTACATGATACTGTTACTTTAAAGTTTGAACTGAAGACAGAGAAATGTGGTGAATACTTTCTGACCTCTGACCTCTGCAGCTGCTGTTCCAGGTTATTAATGGATTCATTTCTGAACCTACAGTAATGAAGTCGGAACAAGTTCTAAACTTGAGGGAATCTTTCACTGCAGAGATTTGTTTCCTTTTCTTATGTAAAGTTAAGCGTGGCGCAGCATGCAAATATGGCGGTGCGCCGGGGCAGCATGCAGGGGCAGCATGCAGGGGCAGCATGCAGGGGCAGCATGCAGGGGCAGCATGCAGGGGCAGCATGCAGGGGCAGCAGCGTGCAGGTGGCGGCGGCCCACCTATCTTCAGAGTCCTGCGTGCTCCCGGCTTGTTGCTGTAGCAGATCCTCTGCAGCTCGCAGCGGCCTGTAAACTTCCTGGTGACGAACTTCAGGCCTCGCCACAGACATTTACAGTAGAGGAAGACGAAGAACTGGGTCACCACTCTGCAGAGGAGGAACAAAAAAGAAACACAAAACACACCCAGAGGGTGAAATCTGATTTTACAGATTTCATCATTATTTCTAATTTTAAAAGGTGAAAATTAGAATTCATTTGGTACATAATAACATTAAGATTGTTCATTATCTTAGTTTTTTTTTGTTTTGTTTTTTTGTTACAAACAGATGAAGATTCAATGCTGGGGGTGGGGGTTCAGTCTGAAGATGTTTTCACTTCTGACCAAAAGCTTCTGAACTGATTTGAGTTCAGATTTTCTACAAACTCTGGAAATCTTTTCATTTTTAAAGTTTGTGGATTGAAACATTTTTCTGTGGTAAATCTGGACGATCCAGATTCTAGATTTTTACTGGTCCAAGATTGTCCTGATACGTAAAAAAGTCCTTTACTTTACTGCTTGCTGTGTGGCAAAAATATGATAAATATGAGTTTTTATAAGTTTAAATTCTAATAAACATTAGAACTGGAGGACATTTCAAAAATTCAAAATAAATAAACAAAACAAAACAACAGAAACAACAAATAAGATGAATTATAAAGTCTTCAAAAAAGTTCTAGTTGAGACCAAAACACCAGACTGAAAACTTTTATCATCCAATATTTAGTAGAATGAGAAAAATGATAAATCATGCAAATGTTAGTTTTAATCTATCATGTGATTAATTGATTTATTGATTAAAACTATAACTGTTTTGGATTCAGATCGCTGGCTCTGTTGAAAGTTTTTAAAACAAGATAAAGAAGACCAACTGAAATGAATTCATTTCTGTTTGTAATGAGATCAGAGTTAATCTGACAGGGAATCAGAGAAGAGGGCGGACCGCCATGCAGCAGCAGGTTATTTCTGACAGCAGAGCCTGAGTCGGCCTGCAGGGAGCAAACCTCCAGCAGCCTGAGAAGAATCACATCTGCATGTTCAAAACGCAGACCGTCTTCACGTCCAGATCAGCCTGAGCCAAACGGCAAAGCAGGACTAAAGCTGCTGCAGGAGCAGAGCTGCGTGCTAAACGGCCCAGACTGACTCAGTCGCTTCCTCTTCGCCTCCAGGGGAAAACAAACGGCAACAAGAAGGAAAACGGGATTCTGACTCCAACCAGTTTCACATCCTGGTGCTTCATTCTAAACTCTGAGTATCAAAACGAGCTGCAAACCTGAACAACGGTCTGCAGTCATTAACTCACTGAAATGATATCTCTTCTTACAACAAGAGTTCAGATTCAGCAAAAAGAAAAAAAAAACACGCAGCTGTTTCAGCAGCACCTGCACAAAAACACGACGTTTGTGCTTGCAGTTCGAACTGAAGCATTGATAGGAGTTAAAGACAAAGAAATAAACAGCAACACCATAATGTTAGCATTGCAGAACCATAAATAAATAAAGTTAATAATTACTATTTTAACAAATAATTAGCACAGCTAGCTGCAACAGGAGGTTAGAAAAGTATCGGTTTCTACTTTCCAGGTCACATATTTAAATATTCTGGGATATTTAATAATGTTTTTATTGTAATAATGACAGTAGAAATAAAAATAACAGCTGAAATGTAATCCTCACTTGTTCTTGTTTATGTTAGCATTGCAGCGCAGCTAGCTTTAATAGCAAGCTAAAAGAGTTTTATTCCTTTCAGGAGTTATCACTTTCGAACTGGTTATTTTATCTCCATAAATGAAGAACAGAAACTAAAATAAGAAATGAAGCCTCTTCTGTTTATGCCTAGCTAGTTAGCTTTAGCTCCGCAGCTGCCACAGAAAATCAGATTAAAGCAGCAAGAGTTCAGATTATAGAAAACAAATACTGAATGCTAAATTATTGCATTATACTGAAATAATACAACATGGCTAAAATAGTAAAGTTCCAGCAGTTTAAAGGTTTCTTTTAGAGTGATAACTGTATTCTAAATTAGAATAAAAAAATATGACCAGAAATATATTTTGAAATTATTTTAAGCTTCTGGTTAAAAACTAAAAGCCTCTACATTATGTCATGTCATGTTATCTGTTTAATTTCTTTTAAGTCTCTAGCAGTGTAAACATGTCCTTTAAAATCGGCTGGATTTTATTATTTACATCCAGCAGCTCAGCAGACAGTTTTGCCAGCCATCATTACCTATTAATCTGATTCTGGTGTTTATCATCCAAAGGTTGAACAGTCACAGACCCTGAAATGGAGTCATGATAATCTGGATATTACCAGTTTAATAAATTACAGACAGATTTAAAAAGCGTGATTTTTCCAGGATTAAAATCCTCTGAAATAAGAAGCTGTCCAACATGCTGGGCTCTAAGCAGAGCGGCTCTTTCTGTGCCTGCAGATAAACTCCGTTCATGAATTAATCAGATGTTTTATTGGCTCGGTTCGCCCATAAGCCACGCAGGTAAAAACCCATTCGGTTCAGTTCGGTTCCGTCTGCCTTTCAAGCCTCCATCTTGATTCCTACCGGAGGAAGTGCTTCATCTTGGCGGCTCCTGCTGGTTCGGTTCGGTTCGGTTCGGTCCTGGACCTGAGGACAGAACAGATTCTCTGTTATTCAGGCCCGGATATCCGGAGCTGTCCGCGGTGCTGACGGGCCGCCGCGCCGAGCCTGATCCCCGGAACCCTGCAGGATCGGTTCGGTCCGGTCCGGTAGCAGGTCCAGAAGTGAAATGTTTTCTTACCTGTTCTGATGACACGAGGGGATGCAGCGGAGGGATTCTGCGTTTGTTGCCCAGCTACAGCTTCAGCTGTGCCTCCATGACGGCCACCGACGGTATGGCAAGCCGTCACCACATTTAGTCTGACACACTGGAGCCAATACGTCATCGATCGCTAAGTTCCGTTTTTTTGAACGCATGGATGATTTAAGAGGAAAAACAACTCAGTGTGAGTTTAACTAAACAACAGGCGTCCCAAAAGTATTCATACACCGTTCATACGTTTCTTCTTCTTTACTGATATTCTGAAAAGTGTGGCATGCATTTGTAGCCACCGTTCTCTGCAGGTTGGTCGGAGAACATATGAAAGTCTCAGTCTGGATTTTGACTAGGCCTTTCTAAGCCATGAATTCTTCCACAGTGTGAGGATGCCACCTAAAATAACTGAAAAAATAAAAATAAAATAAATAAATAAAACTTTTAACTGAGTTTGAACCCCTCTGGTAAAACCTGAAAAGCAGGCTGAGCCCAAAATTATTCATACCCCTGGAAGATTAAGATTTAAAATAATATCAAACCTGACCAACAGGTTTCTTTTGAAATGATATTAACATTCTGGATAAACATAGCTGTAGATTATGATATAACATTTCTATTTAAACTAATTAAAGTTCTATGAGGCCTTAATAAGTGCAGCTAAAAAACTAATTTTTCATTGTTGATTTTTGGTTCACTGCTGGCTGTTTGATTCGCTCCTGGATGTCAATTGAACGCAAAATATAAAAATTATTTCAGAACTGAACTGATGTTATGATTCCAGATGTCGTCTTGTTATGACGGTCTCTGATAAATGCTAAAATGACTTGCCATAGCGCTGAAAGCTGCAGCGCATGCAGACACTGCAGCGGACAGACATGCATCATCCCGGCGCTGCATGGTTTGTTTCTGCAGCTCAGGACGAATCCAGAAAACACGTCGATCATCAGAATCCCGCTGGATTCTGGGAAATGTAATTTAAAAAAAAAAAATCCGGCCTGGCATTAGGATGTACGGGTTTGCTTCTAGTCCGTTATTTTCTCACCACTTGGTGGCGCTGTACCAACGTCTTTGTCCTCATAATAAACATTTTCCTCAGATTCTAAACTTTTCCTCTGAGAGGAATCTTTATTGTTATTTATTAAAGTTAGTCACATACAACCCAGAGATGTGCTGATTTATGGATTTATTATCCGAGTAAAGAAACTAAAATGTTTTGAAGCCTGAATTTATCAAACTCACCACTAGATGGCACCAAATCCATCAGTTTGAACAGGAGACAGACTGCAGATTTCATTAAAAAATCTATTTATTAATGAAACAGTAAACTGTGTCAGCATGGTAACATGTTCCTCTGATGGCATAAACTCATTTACAGCATCTTTATCTTTGGTGAATTAATAACAAAACATAACACAAGGCAAATAATTTGGTATTTAGACGACAGACTCTTTTACATCCAGTCCCAGATATTTACTGTAAATTAATTTAATAACCTCCTAAGGTGGCGAAGCTTCAATCTATGGAGGCACAGATGAAACAAAATGACACTTAGTGGAAAAAGTTTCAGCTCTGATTCACAAAGCAAAACGATAAAAAGCTGTAGAGGGTAAACATTCACGTGTTTCTTCATGTAAAGTGCAGCTCAGAGTTATAAATAATATACAGACTGGCTGAAGTCCAACTGGAAAGCTTTAGCGATGCACAATACATCGGCATCGGACGATGTTCACCATTCAGGAAAATATCAGAATCGTATATTTACATATACATATGAAGAAAAGGAACGTCCAAAATGTCAATGTCAACATCATCAGTATCGGCTGATCGGCCATTTTGTAACGCATCGTACCGGTTGGATGAGTGAAACTGGGCCGATAAACAGCTGATGTTTATTTCTGTGCTGTTTGTGTCACAGGAAGGGGTGGGACTTGGTCATGTGACTCATCGTGATGTAGCAAAGGATTCTGGGATGTTAAACTTAAGCAGGATGGCTGTTTATTCATGATGTCAAAAAAGACAATAAATATATCCGATATCAGTTTTTGGCAACATAACAGTAGTTTTAATATCAGATATTGATATTGGCACAAATCTGGATATCACTGCATCTCTAAAATAAAATAAAGTTGAATATAATATTATTAGTATTATTAATGTTACCGTTCATCAGACTCTGAAATCAGTCCGGTTGTATCAGTTTATCCGGATGAAACCATTCAGATGGTTTCACCGTTTCATATGTTTACAGTTTTGCTTAATTTTTGGTCACATTTCACTTTTTGGAAAGTATCCGAGTCCTTCGGAATGTTTAGTAACAACCTGAAATCAGTTTTCACCAAATTTAAGGCAAACATTTAAAGTTATTTTAAAATAATTTACCCAGTCTACTGTAAGAAATGTGATGATGTAGAAATAGTCCAGAGAAATACAAACCTTTACCTTTCTGCACCCTTTAGGTCAAGAGGATAGTTAAAGAATAATTATTTTATTTTGTTTGGTTAATGCTCAGAATCTGATTTTTGTTTTATGCATGGAGATCAGAACCAGCAGACTGAAGAATTTTAAAAACAATTTATCTCTGAGACTCAGTCAAATGTGGAACTACAAAAATAAAGATTGATGAATGTGTAACAGCTTCAGCTCACTGGTTCTGAAATGGTTTGTTTACTGGAGGCAGGAAGGGAAGACTGGGCCACATGCTGGTGCAGTGAGGAGTGCAGAGACCGATGGTCCAACCTGCTAAACTTATCAGGAATATTTAATATTCTCTAACAGGAACAGTCACATAATTCAGAGGTTCAGAAACAGGAAAAACTAAAAGGTCTGTGACCCGGACTGTAAACCGTCTGCCTGGATTTGGAGCAGAAAACGATCCGGTGTAACTCGTAACAGTAACTGGCCTCGGTTACAGAACCTGGTTCCATCAGAGAGTTGTGAACATCACGACCGATCTGGTTCTCTGAGTGTCTCCGCCTGCAGCCAGCAGCCGGTCGGCGGCCGGATCAGAGACGGCGTCGGCTACCTGCGGGTCGGCGCCGTCCGGAACGGCGGAGAGCGTCGGCACGGCGTTGAACATGATGAAACCCACGGTGATGATGATGAACGAGACGATGTACAGCACAGAAAACTGAGCAGAAAACAACATGGAGACGACAGAAGGCCGATTTAGTAACAGCACTGACGACCAGCGAATGCACTAAACATGCAATACCAGCGATGGCCACTAGGTGGTCAGAGTCCTGATGGCAGTCAGCCTCACCTTGTAGCTGAAGAGGAAAAGGCCGCAGAAGAGGCTGAACAGGTCGGCGGTGAGCAGCGACAGGTTGACGGCCGTGGCGCTGGTCAGCCTCACCACCACCGGCATGAAGCTGTACAGAGCGTACATGCACAGGGCGTAGACCGCAAACAGCATGACTGCAGCACAACAACGCATGACTGTTACTTAGCAACCAGAGACAGGAAGCACCATCACAGGTTCACATAAAGCTGCTGACTTACAGATGTAAAGATCCCATTTTATCGCTTTAACAGCATTGATTTCTAGTGCAGCCCTGAAATCACAAAGCAGACGAATAAACTCAAAGCTGTAGAAAGAGAAGCTCCAACATGGAGGCTAACGGCTCCGACATGGAGGCTAACGCTAACGGCTCCGACATGGAGGCTAACGGCTCCATCATGGAGGCTAACGGCTCNGCTAACGCTAACGGCTCCGACATGGAGGCTAACGGCTCCATCATGGAGGCTAACGGCTCTGACATGGAGGCTAACGCTAATGGCTCCGACATGGAGGCTAACGGCTCCGACATGGAGGCTAAAGACTCCGACATGGAGGCTAACGCTAACGGCTCCGAC
>NW_006800366.1:180872-209714 GCF_000485575.1 Poecilia formosa
GCTAGAGACTCCGACATGGAGGCTAACGCTAACGGCTCCGACATGGAGGCTAACGGCTCCATCATGGAGGCTAACGGCTCTGACATGGAGGCTAACGCTAATGGCTCCGACATGGAGGCTAACGGCTCCGACATGGAGGCTAAAGACTCCGACATGGAGGCTAACGGCTCCGACATGGAGGCTAACGGCTCCATCATGGAGGCTAACGGCTCCGACATGGAGGAGCTCTTAAACAGTGACTTACAGCTGCGCGCCGCTGATCAGAGTCCCAAACAGTCCCATCATTCCCAGGAACTCGACCCGGCTCAGGTTCTTCACCGTGTGCTCCTGGCACAGGTTGGACACAGCATAGAGGACGGAGCTGAGCAGAACTAAGCCGTCACCCAGAACCACATCACTGGCTGCATGGAGGGAAAACTGGCAGTCAGAAACACTGGAGATAATAAAAACCTTTAATCCAGCAGAAAACACAGAAGATGTAATTAAATTAGTGAACCTAAAAGCAAAATGAGACATGCACAACAACTGCATGCCTCCCAGAAACTATTCTGATACATCAGAGTAAAGATAGAGGACCACAGCAGTAGCTGGAACTGGAGCAGACATTACGTTTATCTGAATGCTGATAGAATCTTTGACCAAAGTGCGTTTTTAAATCCCTGGGTAGAGTGCCGGTCTGTTAGGTCTCCATATTACTGCTCTCATCTGTTCTGAGTTTCTCACCAAATATCCTTCATGATCTCACAGCAGAGCTGCAGATTGACCACTTCACTGAGTGGACACCGTTAGCTAACCAGAGTTAGCATCATGGCTCTTCAGCAGTGAAACACCAGACTGAAAGCGTCCTTACTGGATCCCTGGTCCCTCCCGGCTACGATGTCAGCCCCCACCATGGCCCCCACCCCTAGCAGGCACACCATCACGGCTACGAAGTGCAGCGGCCTGTAACGCGTCTTCAGGAAGATCCACGAGAGAACCATCAGCACCGGGATCACGAAGCAGTCCAGCAGCTGGAACCGCAACACAGGAAACACCATTCACAGATAAAAATGAAACATTTTTCCGTTAAAATGATTTCTGGTTCATTTGAAATGTGAATCATTTCACTTTTCTGCAGTACTTGAAAAGAAACTCCTCAGATAACGACAGTTTGCTGCAGCTGCCTGCGTTTCCTCCGTACCTGAATGCTGGTCAGGGTGGTGAACTGGTACGCCTTCACCACCATGTAGTTTGCCTCCACATCGGCCAGACCCATCACCAGATATTTCCACCACTTGGTTCTCAGGATCTTCAGGATGTTGGTGTCACCTGCAGGAACATGTTGGCAGACAGATGCCATTTTCTCCCAGGCTTACAGAAAAACACAACTTTCCACAGAGCAGATGCACTATTCAGTAAAAATAAAATAAGAATAGTTCAGCTGGTAAGTAAATCACTACAGTTCTGTTTTCTTCCATTAAACGGCAAGTTTAAATGCACCAGTTTTAAAAAAAAAAATCAAAGTGAGGAAGTCGCTATGGATGTTCAGATTCTCAGGGAGTCGTTCTGACCTCTGTGGATGCAGAGGGTCGGGGTGTAGGTGAGCAGCAGCAGGGCGTAGTTCAGGAAGCTCTGCAGCATGGGCGTCTCCACCCCGGCATCGGCCAGGTACTGGCAGCTGCCCGCCGTCCCACAGATCAGCAGGGACAGGACCTGTCCCATGGCGATGGTCTTCAGCAGCCGGCTGCAGGGAGGGAGAGACAGAAAGAGGGTGGGAGAGAGAGAAAAATACAGCAAGAGAGAGAGAGAGAGTTACAGTTTTGATGTTTATTTTGTGATATTAGATTAGCTACTGCTGCAGTTAGCTAATCTAAATTAGCTAATCTGACAGAGCGGTGGTTGATTAGCTCATTTAAACACCTGCTCTCTTGATGATCTGTCAGAGTTGGTGTTTGGGTTGCCTTTTACTTTAACTGAACCAAAACACACCTAATTCCACAGCATGTCTACATGTTAAGTTGTCAAAGTCAAGCTAGCGCAACTGAGTTACTTTCCTCTCCCTCGCCATTTTTTGCTAATTAAAACTTTTTCCTGTCCTCTGAAAACTATTCACATCCTTTAACTTTTCCTTCATGGTGCCATTACAAAACCAAACATCCAAATATTTCATTAGGATTTTATGTGACAAACCAACACTAAGTGGTGTGTGTTTGTGAGGAGGAAACATTAATTTTCAAGTCTTTCCTTAGTTAGAGTTAGATCTGTCATTAACATGTACACTTGCTGTGGCCATTAGGGCTGGAAAGTCCTTTCAGTTTGCCAAATATGTTACTTTCATGCAGAGCACAATGCAAAATCTGAACAAAAGTTAAAGGACCAGCAGTACGATAAATCTGACAAAACAGTCAAAGAAGAAATATTTTACACACAGTAACTAAAAACTGTAGATAAGGCCAAGAGAGTGCTGCTCACCATGAGAAAATGTCCTTCAGCCTGTCTCTGTCCAATCTGCAGCCGTTTCTCCATTTGCCACACAGGCTGTCCTCTGTGGGCCCCTCCATCGCTATGACAGCTCAGCCTGGCCCCACGGGATTAAACAGAGTTAATGTCATTTTAAGTCATCTTCATCTGACAGGCCGAGCAGAAAATCAGACAAATGTCCAAAAACCCTGGTTCCTCCTCACAGAGGAAAAGAAAAATTCAAATTATTTTTTCCATAATGGAAAAATATAAATGTAATCCTGCAGAAAATGAAGAAGAGACCAAAGCAATCAATCTGAATCATTTGGCTCAACTGGAAAACTTGAAAACACTTACTTTAAATGATAAGTTTACACTTTCGCTCCAAAAGAAATAAGCCGATTGTTACAGGAACCCTGACTGAGTCTTACAGTTTGTATTATTCCAGTTGACCAGCTTTTACTATCTGCCAAGAACAGCAGAAATGCTAAAACTGTTACTATTTATGTGGAATTTGTTCTAGCCACTCTACACACGAGCCAGGCGGCGCTGATCATCGCTTCTCTATGTTTTTAAACAACTCTTGGCTAAAATGCAGAAAAACGAACAGAAAAATGAACGTGAACAAACCTTCTTCTCCTCTGTCATCTCATTTCATTGTTTAGATATTTTCCAGACGAAAATATTGATCGTATTTCAGCTGTATCTTCACACACACCTAGCAGTACCGACTCACTCTAACCTCGTGTCATTAAAACCCGCCTCCTGCGCTCTGATTGGTTGAACAGGAGCTGACGGACGCGTACATCATTCAGCAATTTGGAGAGGCCAGACTCATGTTTTTGGATTGTGGGAGGAAACCGGAGTACCCGGAGAAACCCCGAGCATGCACAGGGAGAACATGCAAACTCCATGCAGAAAGACCGGGGCCAGGAATTAAACCCAGAGCCTTCTTGCTGCAAGGCAACAGCTCTAGCAACTGCACCACTGTGCAGCCTACTTTAATATGCAATAAATATGATTTGGGGAAGTATTTGCCGCACTTTGTTCTTTTTTGGTCATATTTACTGTAGATATTATACACCATGCTATAAAATAAAAGATTAAAATATCTGTCAATAACTATTTGGGCATTTTAGGAAAGAGATTTGATTCAAATTCAAAAATACTTTATTTATCCCAAAAGTAAACTAAATGTTTCTAACTGGTATTGTTCAAGTACCTGCAAAGAACCGCTTAGAATGGTGATGCTGTGGGCAGGAAGGACCTCTGATAGCAGTCAGTCTCGCTACGGTTCTGAAGAAGCCTCTGACTGAAGACTGTTGCTGTATGACAGTCTGATAGCTATCGTGACATGCTATCAGTTCAACATCCAGGCAGGAGAGACGACATTCCACCGAAACATGTTTTCTGTGAACAACTTCAACTGTTGGCTAGCTCTGCTAATCCACCGCATTTGCAAAGCTGGCCAAATATGAATCTGAATCTCTTCAGCCCTTCCTAAATTTATTGAAAAGTGAAAACCAAACCATAAGTTTTGTTTTCATTTTTCAGCTCACTGATAATAAAGAAATGAGAAATAATGACACTTTATTATTTTATTCAAATCAAATTTTATTTGTATACCACATTTCAGCAGCAAGGCATTTCAAAGTGCTTTACATCATTAAACACAAAAAAGTCAGTTATTAATGAACTATCTTCCTTGAGAATCAGTCAGGACTCTGATTTCTGATCCTCCACCTCTTTTCAGGAAGACAATGGATATTTTTCTGTAACTTATTGTAATATATTCCTAGCAGGCATAGAGTCAAGGCCAGTTCTTCCAAGACAACAATGGTTAGAGTTTGACTAAAATTTCATTTGGTCATTGTTGTGGCTCTGTATGTTGAATTTTGTAAATCATAAGTTAAGAACACACCAGGAGATGTGGTGGACGTCTTTTGTTTGTCAAATATCCGGTGTGATGACAGAAAGTTGTGATAAAATTATTTTTACCAGTTCACTATAGTGATGGCAGAAGGTGTTTGTTTAACATCTCTGCACAATTCTCATGCAGACTCCTGTCCTGGTGGTGAATATTAATGCCACCTGAAAGGAGGTCAACTTGGAAATTACCCAGGATTTTAAAATATTGCTTCAGTTTTCTGAAAATTCTTGTTTCGGTCTCAGCAACTGTGTTGTTTGCGTTCTGATTATCTGTCCTGTTGTTTTTCTACGCAGGTTGAAATCCCTCCTGCTGACGTGGGAAACCTTGATCCAAGTTCATCAGGCAGAACAAGGAATGATAACAAACACTGAGGTGCAGACGGAGCAGGAAGTTCCCCTGAGACCGTTCTGATACGTTCTGGTTCTGATCCGACTCAGTGGGATCTGTGTGAAAATCTGCCTTTTGCAGCAACGCCTACCAGACGGTGCTGAGGGGAAAAACCCGGGTCAATCCCAACACGGAGGCCTGCAGAAGTTCAGTTTCTATTTATTAAAGAAATGCCACAATTAATAACAGTGCTGTGAAAAAGTAAGTACACCCCTCTACGGATTTCTGCTGTTTTTATATTTCTATATCTGAATTGAGCCAGTCAAAGATTAGACATTATCTATCTTATAGTTCTTGGGTGACCTGTCCCTTTCTAATGCCTCCCTGGGCAACTGCCCAAATCAAAAACAACCTAAAAACAACAAAAACAATCTAAATATTACATTAGTGTGAAAAATGGTAGGTCATAGCATGATCTGAACATTGCACACAGTGATATTGCGATAACAATACATTTGCAGTATGTGCAGCCCTCCTTAGTGGATAAAAAACAACATTACAACAAGTTTGCTCATACTTAACACAAACTATAAATGTGTCTGATATAATTTTGGTTAAAACACGTGAAGTTACTCTTAATTGGTGGAGGATTCAGAAATTCAACTCTAGTAAAAATAACAGTATTACTGAAATCAATATAAAAAGAACAGTATCCTAAAGCTACTTCTAAAAGTATTGGTACCCCCAAAATGTAACATGCTAGCTAGTTACCGCTATGACCGCCAACCTCTGCCCAGTTTCAACCTGAAACATCCGAGGGGACTCGAAAGCAGCATATTTCCCCCTTTTGATGTTCACGCGAGATTTTCCGAGAGGATAAGTTGAGGGAACATGGCGGCGCCGTCTAATTTGCTGAAGGTAGGAGCCTCAATTCAATGATGTGTTCTGTCGGCTGAATGCAGCGGCTGTCCGGTCCGCGGTACCGCAGCGGTTCCACTCCGGGTTTAGTGAACAGCACCGGGCCATGGCGGCACTGTCAGGGCCGCTTCTCCGGGTTGTAGCAGCTACACTCTGGGGCTACTGCAGAGCTAGCTGTGGGGAAATAAGGCAGAAACAACGGGACTCGATGGGGAACAGAACCCGGTTCTGAATGGGAGGTTCTGCCTCGGTCTCCTTCCGGGCTGGTCTCAGATCTGATCCGCTGTCATTCAGTAGATGTGACGGTTCTTCCAGACCCAGCAGGAGGTCCATGGATCAGCTGTCAGCCTCCTCATGTTGTCCCCTGATAAACTGATTCTGTCAGCTGGGCAGAGATGATTAAAGCAAATCATTTAATTTGAAGGAGTCAATTTATGTAGTCCTTCATCCAGTTTAGGCAAGTTTATTTGTGTTCCAGTAGCAGAACAATTCAACTTGTAAATGACAACAAACATTACAGGAGTAAAACAAAGACAAGGAATAGAAAGTTGTAATCCAGATTAGAATCAGTTAATATTCCAGTTGTTATGAATGAAAAGCGGCTCTGACCAGGCGGGTTTTTAGTCTAGATTTAAAGGAACTCAGGGTTTCAGCTGTTTTTCGGTTTTCTGGATGTTTGTTCCAGATTTGTGGTGAATAGAAGCTGAATGCTGTTCCTCCATGTTTGGTTCTGGTTCTGGATGCAGAGCAGAACCAGAACCTGAGAGGTCTGAAGGCTGATCCAGCAGCAGATATTTGATGTGTTGTGGTGCTAAGCCATTCAGTGATTTGTAAACAGCAGTATTTAAAGTTTATTCTCAGATCTGTGAAGATGCTGCTGCAGTAATACTCAAGACAAATGTCTGGATGAGTTTCTCTGGTGCTGAGACATTAGTCCTTTGATCCTGGAAATGTTCTTCACCTGATAGAAGGCCCACTTTAGAACCGTCTTTATGTGGCCCTGAAGGTTCAGGTCAGAGGTCAGCCTGATCTCTTGTTTCTATAACTCTGAACCTATAACTCTGGATCGTTCCCCTTTAGGCACAAAGATAATAACTTCAGTTTTGATTCTGTTTCGCTGTAGAAAACTTTGGCACCTCTGTACAATTATGGATGTGAATTTAGTTTTTTACTTTAATTTCATTAGCAAAAAAATGTGTCTGCAAATATGACTTTCTGATGACTCAGGCCAAGGCAATCAATGCCAGATGAAACTCGGTGGCCTTTATCCAATCAAATTAAGCTCCATGGATCATGTGAGACCAGCAGGCTGGGCCACATCCTATCTATTAACAATTAGCTGGTTAGCGTCTCTAAACCAGAGCCTCTGCAGGTAGGTGGCGCTCTAGTTGTCAGTGAAACATGACATAAAGAGCAAAAAATCCTCACTGGCCATGAAGAAGTAGCTGGTATGATTTCTATTTAAGAGAGAAAAGCTCCTCACTCACGTTCATTAAGCCGTGCTGCTAACAGCTAACTGAGAAGAGGCACGGCCCACTTGAGCCACATGATCAAAGGAACTTAATTTGATTGGCCAAAAGCTGCTTGACTCGATCTGGGGTTGATTACTTTGGCCTGGGTCTCCAGAAGGTCTCCACGTTTCCAGTCAAAGTTTTGGTAATTTCATTTGAATTGGAAACGGTCAGGAACTGATGAATGAGGGTTTCTGGTTCCCTGATGCTCTGCTCTTTAAGATGCTACAGTTATGAATTTAAGTTTTTTATTTATTAGTGAAATTAAATAACGGGAATATGACTTATGTAAAGGGAGAAATGTGCTGTAGTTTGTGCTCCTCCTCTGTCTATCTCCAGAACAAAGGCTCCCTCCAGTTCGAGGATAAATGGGACCTGATGCGCCCCATCGTCCTGAAGCTGCTGCGCCAGGAGTCCGTCACCAAGCAGCAGTGGTTCGACCTCTTCTCGTGAGTCTTCCTGTAATTCTCACAGCTTGTGTTGCTTCCTGTGAGCGCCACCTTGTGTCTCCTGGTTGACTCTGCAGGGACGTCCATGCGGTCTGCCTGTGGGACGACAAAGGACCCGCTAAGATCCACCAGGCGCTGAAGGAGGACATCCTAGACTTCATCAAACAGGCTCAGGCAGTAAGGCGTCCTGCTCGTCTTTCTGGTTAACCTGCTATAATCATGTGGTTATAACAGAACATCTACTCTTAAAGGGGCGGTGTCATGAAAAATAGAAAATGTTAACTTTCCTTCATGTTATAATGTTAATTCCTCATCAAAAACATACCTGGAGAAATCCTTTAATCTCCATGGCAACTATTCACCTGAGCAAAACGTCTGGGTGGACATAGCCCTGCCTTGGAGCCGCAGCACCTTCAGACTAGCCAGCAGCAATTAGCAAACACCCGCTGAGCTCATCATAGGAGCTACTTCTCTGGTAAAAGCGTTAAAGGGTTAATAGAGGTGCCATGTAGGGATGATGATTCAGAAAAGACCAGGAGTTCTTAAAGAGACAGAGGCCCAATGTCAGGGCATTAAATCAGGAAGGAAAATAAGTTTTAAGTCATATTTGATATAAGTAGTATTTTTATACCAACTGAAGGAAACTGTTGATGCTGTAAAGTGGCGCTTTGTGCCTGTAAGACCTGGTGGTGTGTTTGGTCTGGCAGCGGGTGCTGAGTCACCAGGACGACACGGCGCTCCTCAAGGCCTACATCGTGGAGTGGAGGAAGTTCTTCACTCAGTGCGACATCCTGCCCAAGCCGTTCTGCCAGCTGGAGATCACTCTGATGGGCAAGCAGGGCAGCAACAAGAAGTCCAGCGTGGAGGACAGCATCGTCCGCAAGGTGAGCCGCCGTCCGGTTCCGACCCGTCTCCGGTTCCGACCCGTTCTCCTGACTCTCCCCCTCCTGACTGACTGCAGCTCATGCTGGACACGTGGAACGAGTCCATCTTCTCCAACATCAAGAGCCGTCTGCAGGACAGCGCCATGAAGCTGGTCCACGCCGAGCGGCTGGGCGAGGCCTTCGACTCGCAGCTCGTCATCGGAGTACGGGAGTCCTACGGTGACAAACTTCAATCATCTCTGCTCCTGCTGGCTTTTCCTGAACTCACAAACTCTAACGTTCAAAACTACAAACCAAAATAATGACTCAGTTTAGTTTTTAGATCCGTTCCACAACGGGAATATATTATTAATTTTGAGGATTCTCATTAATAAATAAAGAATAAAGGAAACAAGTTCTGCTTCTTAGAAAATCAGAACCTTACATCATCAGGCCTGTCACAGTAATCATTCAGCAAATAATGACACTTTTAATGCAAGAACACGTTTTCAAAGATCAATAAACTTTAAATTTTAATGATCATTTAATACTACAACTGGAAAACATTTTAAATATCCAAAATAAACAAAGCAACAGAAACGACAAATAAAATAATAGTTCTAGTTGAGACCAAAACTCCAGACTGAAACTTTTATAATCCAGTTTTTGATAAAAAGAGAGAAACAATAAATTATACAAATGGAAATTAATGAGCTTGTTTCTATTTATCATGCGATTAATTGATTTATTGTGATAGTGTCTCAGTTATGTTATGTAATTTATATGAATAATTGTAATTTTGATCTTTGAAACAGCAACATTTCCACATACATGTATTTCTTCTCCATCTGATGAATAATTTTAAACATTAAATGATGTTTTGAGCAGTTTTCAGGAGCCTTTTTAACAAACGCTTCTTTACTGTTCTTTGAGTCATTTCTTGGTCAGGATGCTTTTTACTTTTACTGGAGTAAAAACATGTTAAAGTAGAGTTACTACCCACACAACTATAAGCTGATATTGGATAAATACAGTGATGGCTTGCCATAGAGTTGTGATAATATGCCCTTATGGCTTGCCTCAATTCCAGTTGAACACTCATAGTGATTCCTTGAGACAAACGATGTTATTACTGCATTAGTTTGGAGTGAAGTGCTTCAGATAACACATGCAGTCTTCACTCAGCTAAACCGACAGATTTATGAGACTCTGAGCAACAGAACCACCTGGTTAACGGGCCGTTGTGATTGGCTGCTGGACTCCAGATGCTCCCAGCTGCTCTCTGACCTCTCTTTGTTTTTTAATTGTTTCTAATATCCTGTCGTTTACTGATTTCTCTCTTTGCTTGCTGATTTTTCTCAGTGAACTTGTGCTCCAACCCTGAGGACAAGCTGCAGATCTACAGAGATAACTTTGAGAAGGCGTACATGGACTCCACTGAGAGGTTCTACAGAACCCAGGCGCCGTCCTATCTGCAGCAGAACGGAGTCCAGAACTACATGAAATACGTGAGTTCAACACACGAAGCCACTAATTTACACACACGCAGTAAAAACTGTTTTTTTTTTTTTTTGTCTCTGTCTATTTGCAAAACGCCAGAAAACTTACTGAGAACATCTTTTAGGAATCTTTTGTAACTTTTATTGAATTCAAAAGTTTTACTTTCATCTGTTCTGGTTTCTGTAACTGGTTTTTTGGTTCTGTAACTGGTTTTTTGGTTCTGTAACTGGTTTTCTGCCCAGGCGGACTCGAAGCTGAGGGAAGAGGAGAAACGAGCGCTGCGATATCTGGAGACACGACGCGACTGCAACTCCGTCCAAGCTGTGAGTTTTACTTCCATGTTGTAGTGATGGATCATAAAACTTTATGGATGTTATGAAATGTTGTGACTGGATATTTCTGATGTGCTGGCAGTTGATGGAGTGCTGCGTAAATGCTTTGGTGACGTCCTTCAAGGAGACCATCTTAGCTGAGTGTCCAGGCATGATCAAACGAAACGAAACCGACAGTGAGTCCAGAACCCAAACGGACCCGTGGGACTTTATTTATTATCATTAAACTTTATTTTTAATTCCACTGAGATTAAAAATAAATTTTACTAGAGAATCCTGACCAAGGCTGTGGTTGGAATAAGCTATGTGTGGATCAGAAACAAAACGTCTCAAAACACTGGAGACTAACACTGCAACCAACCATTAGATTAGCGATAGATTTTTCTGACAATTAATCTGATAAAAAATTGGCACATTCTGCAGTATTTTCATATCACCACAAAATATTAGAGTTAAATTAAAAGATGCAAATAAAGAAATAATTCATTTCATTTTTTAAGCTAACAAAATTAACATATTATTGCCTAAAATACACCAACAGCATTCCTTTAGTGAAAGCTTCATTTGTAGCAAAAGATAAAAAATCCTTCTGAGATCAACATGTGAAAAGCTCAGATTTGTTTATTTTATTTTATTTTGATTAACCAATTAATAATTGATAGCAGATATTTATTTCTCCAGAATGTGCACCAGCTGAAGCTAAAGTATTTACAGATAAAGGTTTTTTTATTTGTGTTTTTGTCCAGTTTTGCCTTAATTCTGCTCTGACTCTGTTGTTCTTTAGGCAAATGATCTTTTTTAGTGTCTCTATACTTCAGATTACTTGAGTAATTGATTAATCGTTTCAGCTCTTGTGCAGAGTTTTTAGCAGCAGAGCTTCTACAGCTTCTCCGAAACATTTGAGCTAAGCCTGTGTTGACCTCTGACCCCCAGAGCTCCGCCTCATGTTCTCCCTGATGGACAAGGTTCCCAGCGGCATCGATCCGATGCTGAAGGATCTGGAGGAGCACATCATGAGCGCCGGCCTGGCCGACATGGTGGCTTCGGCCGAGACCATCACCTCGGTGAGGTTCCACCAGTTCAACCAGTTCAACCATCAGATCCAGATCAGAACCAGAAACTTCTTCCATTCTGTGAATTCACTCAAACTGAACACACTCTGATTTATGAGAGAATTACAATATAAAATCAAATACACAGCAAAACACTAAATGTTACCCAAAAGTTTTTTTTTTTTGTTTTTTTTGTTTTTTTTACTTTTATTGATAAAATCTCAGTGCAGACAAAACTTTCTTAAAAATGTCTTGACAGAAATTATAGGAAAGTGTTCACTGCAAAAATAGAAACTCTTCAGGTCCAGTCGGTGTTTTCCTGCAGGAAATCGTGTTCCAGGTGTGACCCGCAAAAACACCTGGATCATAAGAACCAACTGAATGTGTCATAATTAGGAGCTAGGAGGGAAAACATGGAGGTTCTACTTTTCTCTCTTGCTCTGGGTGAAGGCGGACGCTTCTTTCCTCTGCTCCCTCCCTGCCCATGCAGGGAGCAAGAACTGCTTGCTCTGTTTTTGTTCTGTCCTTTTCTATATTTTTGGAGCCTTTCTTTGCACATCATCCAAATCTGCAAATTATGGATCTGGTCAACCGGTCTCTCAATGCAAATAATCAAATTTTCTCGACGAGAAGTCTGGGTACAGGAGAGCCCTCTTGTCCTTCGGGGACAAACCCATTGGGATTCACCTGGGATTTATTCATGATAACAGGATTTCTGCTGTTTGAAGCTTGCGGATTCCTGGATTATCGGCAAATTTGTGACGGACTTGGCCGAACTAGCAAACACTCGGCCTGTTGGTGTGGACAGAGACCAGGACTCTAAAACTCACTAACAGGATGGAATAGATCTTAGAGAAGTTGCTAGTTACGGTTCAGTGGAACAACCAAATTAATTTGGATAATTGGGAACTGAGATGTATCGGAGAGACTTTAGGGAAGATTGAAATTCATTATCTTCCCAACCTAAGACATTCTGTTTCTGAATTGGCTGCCCCTGTGTGGCCTTGGAAGGGCTGCATATCTCTAATCTCCTCGAAGATATGTAAACACAACGCTCTTCCCTCCTCACCCCCTCCTGTTGTCCATGGAGCTGTGGAGCTGAACACTCCCAAGAACATTCCTAGATAACAACACCTTTATCGGACTTCTGCCGGGAGGCTCAGTAACTTGACTTCATGGCCCTTTGATGTCACCGCCTTCACTCATATCTCTGTTTTACCCTTTGTTTTGTCTGAATGTTGCCATTTGCCCTAATGTGTCCTTTCCTCTTTTTTGTTTTAGTTTGATAGAAACTGTGGAGTACTCACCATTTAACCCAGAAAAGGATTATTATAGTTTACTAGTAATATTAGTAATTGTGGAGTACGCACCCTTTAGATCAGTATTATACAGCCCAGAAATGGAATCAAAATTAGAATTAGAATAACTACGAACTTGGAATCCAGAAATACTTAGACTCCTGTTCTCCCAACCCAGAAATGGAATTAGACCAGAAGATACTTAGCAACCCTGAACAGGAGCTCCTAGTTTACATACTTTAGATCAACATTATATTAGATTATTTTCCTTCTTTTGCTCTTTTTTTTTCTTCTTCTTTCCTTTGGTTTGTTACTTTGTTTGTATTTCCTTTTAATTCATGTAAAGCACTTTGAATTGCCTTGTTGCTGAAAATGTACTATATAAATAAAATTACCTTACCTTTAGAATAAATGTTTATGGTTTAAAATGTTTTCTGCTGCAGGATTCAGAGAAATATGTGGAGCAGCTGCTGACTCTGTTTAACCGCTTCAGTCGGCTGGTGAAGGAAGCCTTCCAGGACGACCCGCGCTTCCTCACTGCCAGAGACAAAGTCAGGTTCCTCTACACATAAACGAATAAAACTGTTAAAAAGCGACGATGAGGTTTTCCTCTGACGCTTCCTCTCTTCCAGGCGTACAAAGCTGTGGTGAACGACGCCACCATCTTTAAGCTGGAGCTTCCCATGAAGCAGAAAGGGTAAGAGCACCTCCTGCTGCTGATGCTGCGCCTTGAGGCAGCGCTGACCTCTGACCTCTGACCTGCTGCTCTCAGGGTGGGGATGAAAACTCAGCCGGAGTCCAAGTGTCCGGAGCTGCTGGCCAACTACTGCGACATGCTGCTGAGGAAGACGCCGCTGAGCAAGAAGCTGACCTCAGAGGAGATCGAGGCCAAGCTCAAGGAAGTGGTGGGTCCACAAGTATTCATACCCCCAGCCGCTCCATGTTCTGCCACCGCAGGGAATTTAAAGAGACACACACAGAAAAATCATGGTGTCACGATTACAAGGCTTACTGGACGATTTTAAGATCATTTTTCAAATAATAGCATAAAATGAATACAGGAACGCATTCTAAAAGATTAATAAACTTTTAATTCTAATGAACATTTAACACTAGAAGACATTTAAAAAAATGAATAAACAAAACAACAAAAACAACAAATAAAATGAATTATGAAGTCTTCAAATAAAGATCTAAACTGTTAAATAATGATAAATAGCTGCTCTGCATTCAGAAAGTACATCTTAAATTAAATATTATTGAACATCTCACATTAATTTCACGATTGTTTTCGTGAAATCACAGAAATTTGCAATAAATTCACAGTTACACATCAGCGCCAATAAAAAGCAAAGTTCTGTTGAGATCAGGTGAATTTATAGAACGCAGAATCGCAAAAAAACAGAGTGTATGATTGATCTGGCAGAAAACAGATAAAAACTGGATTTTACTGATAAAATAATACTTAAAAACGAAGCTGTTTGACACATGGCCTAGTCAAAGTCCAGAGCTAAATCCAAACTGCTGTTCACAGATCCATCCAAGAAAGGAGTAAAATGTTCAAAGCTGCAGCTAGACAAGTCTCTAAACCCAGGAGGGCTGAAAATAAATGCACTCCACACTTTTCAGATTGTTTGGGTGGAAGATAATCAATCATGAGTCTTTATCTTCTGATTGGTCCTTCAGAACCTGATATGACTCATGAAACGAGCCGGATGTGATCCCTGAGCAGAGCTCGGTGTGCTAACGACCCGTTTTCTTTGTGCAGCTTCTGGTTCTGAAGTACGTCCAGAACAAAGACGTGTTCATGCGGTACCACAAAGCCCACCTGACCCGCCGCCTCATCCTGGACATCTCGGCTGACAGCGAGATTGAGGAGAACATGGTGGAGTGGCTCCGGGTACCACGCTCAGCCTGCGGTTCTGATCAGAGCAGGTCTGCCGGTCCGGACCTGACGCTGTGATGTCATCTCTCCTGACAGGAAGTGGGGATGCCGGCGGACTACGTCAACAAGCTGGCCCGGATGTTCCAGGACATTAAGGTGTCCGAGGATCTCAACCAGTCCTTCAAGGAGATGCACAAACACAACAAGCTGGCGCTGCCAGGTAAACACAGAACCAGAGCTGGGCTTTGGACCGCTCCTATGGAGAATGATGCGCTCGTATTGTTCCAACAATACAAGAAAAACGTTGATCAACCAGGCTGAATATACAGTAGGAATATTCAGTGAGGTAGCCTGAAGGGGGCGCTCAAACATTTCATAAACCTGCAGCCAGTTCAGATCAAAAAGCTTCAAAATATATAAACTATAATGAAGAAGAAAATAAAATATTTTTATTTACTTTTGGGAACCAGCCTGACTGAGTTACTAGGTTTCCCTGTTTTAACAAGGCCACAGATCAAACTGTCCGACCCTTATATGCAGAGGTGGGCACTACAGGTTTTCAAAGTTAGCACAGCTAACCGACGAGTTAACGGTGCTATTAGCATAATTGTGGGAACTGGTGCTGGTGTTTTTCTGAAGCTGTTTGCCTCCTGCAGCGGACTCGGTGAACATAAAGATCCTGAACGCGGGCGCGTGGTCGCGCAGCAGCGAGAAGGTGTTTGTGTCTCTGCCCACGGAGCTGGAGGACCTGATCCCGGAGGTGGAGGACTTCTACAAGAAGAACCACAGCGGCAGGAAGCTGCACTGGCACCACCTCATGTCCAACGGCATCGTGAGTGCAGCTGACCTGCAGCAGAAGCAGCAGAACGCTCAGCATCTAACCCTCAACCTGCCTCACGCCTTCAGATCACCTTCAAGAACGAAGTGGGCCAGTACGACCTGGAGGTCACGACCTTCCAGCTGGCTGTGCTGTTCGCCTGGAACCAGCGGCCCAGAGAACGCATCAGCTTCGAGAACCTGAAGCTAGCCACGGAGCTGCCCGACGCCGAGCTGCGACGGACGCTCTGGGTAAAGAGCCGCAATGTTCTTTGGGCTGCTGGGTTTGGGTTGGCTGACCCGGTTCTGGTCTGATTCGTCTCTTCCAGTCGCTGGTGGCGTTCCCCAAGCTGAAGCGCCAGGTTCTGCTGTACGACCCGGCAGTGTCCTCGCCCAAAGACTTCGCAGAGGGAACGCTGTTCTCCGTCAACCAGGAGTTTTCTCTCATGTAAGGAAGCGGAAGGCGGCGGCTCAGGGCGGCGGCTGGCACGGGGGTCACGATACGTCACAGCTGCTCAGACAGGAGCAGAGAAATGTTCAGGAGAGTTAAAAACGGGGTGTAGTTCTCACCAGACAACATAAACCAAACAGAGTTAGTCTGATGCAAATCGGAAACTTACAGTGTCATAGAAAAGTTCATTTAGTTTCATTCAAATTAAAACATAAACCACATAAATATATATTTTACTCAACCCAAACCTTAAATCCTCAGAGAATCACATCATATTGATAAAGAAAGGACTTTTGGAGAGGAAAGTTAAGTGGAAGGAAAATCTCTGGTAGAAAAATATCAAGAAGCAACAGAGTAATGCATATCCCTGTGTGTGGAATGAGTCAACAGAACCAATAAAAAGTTTTCACCCCCCTGGATATTTTACCTTTATTTACATAACTTTAAAAAAACAGCTACGATCAACAAAAAGATCCCAAAAAATCCTTTTAATGTCAAGGCAGCTTACATATTTTTTATGTAATGGTCATTTATAGAAATCAGTTTTCATTTATGAAGTGTTTTTGTTAAAAAAAAAAAAAGTCAAATTTTGTTGCTCAGTGTTAATTTCTAAAAGCCATAAAAACGATAAGACATTGAAGGGAGTGAATACTTTTCATTGACAGACAGGGATTTGTATTTCTGATAATTCTGGCTGTTGCTTGTGGATTTTTTTTCTACCGCAGTTTTTCCTTCCACTTAACTCTCAATTAAAATAATTTTTTATAGATTTGACGTGCTGCTGTGAGGACTTGAGGCTTGTTTTCTGTTTTCTGTAAGTGTGAATCATCAAAATGAACAGAAATAAACACATTAAATGTGTTTAAATACTCTACCTGATTACAGCGGTTCTGATCTGCAGATCTTCAGCTGTCCGTTCCCTGAACAGAGCAGCTTCATGTGCGCTCAGACTTCTGCAATGACTTTTGATTTTTAATGTTTCCAGAAAAAACTCAAAGGTCCAGAAGAGAGGAAAGATCAATCTGATTGGTCGACTGCAGCTCACCACCGAGCGAATGAGAGAGGAGGAGAACGAAGGCATCGTCCAGCTCCGGATCCTCAGGACTCAGGTAAGAAGGACCAGCATGAATGCACATGTGGACTACACCGCAAGGCATTCTGGGTAAATACAGCCTAAACAAATGTGCTAGCCTAGCGCTAGCAGGAGAAATGGCTAAAGAGAAATCCTCCAACCACTAAAATCTGACGCCTCCATTTTAGTTTCCATTTGGTGAAGAATGAAGTTGCGTTCAATGTCTTCAGAGGTTTTCATGTTGTTTCCTTCAGTGGTTCTTGGTGCAGCGCCCCCACAGGCCAGGAGGGGAACAGGTTGCTCAAAGGGTTTAGTTGGTTTGACTCAGAGCTCAGAGAAAGAGAACCACAGCAGCTGGAGTTGGAGCAGATGATGAAGTTCTGGTTCCCAATCAAACTGAGTCTATCAGGAGGGAAAACGGTCTGAATTTGATCATGCCGTGCTGCGACTCAAAATGCTTCTTTAAATTTGACATAATGTTGTAGCTAGCGGAGACTCTCAGCACAAAGTCTACAGAGAACCTTAATAATGTCTTCAGCTTCAAAATGTAAACATTACATTGTTTACCTTGTGTTGCTGAAAAAGTGACGTGTTGCAAATGACAAATATATCTTTTTAGGAAAGTAAAATGAGGAAAATATGACTTTAATTAGCACCTTTAATCTGATAACACATTAGAGTTCTGTTGCTTCACCTCCTCTCTTCCTCCTGCAGGAGGCCATCATCCAGATCATGAAGATGCGGAAGCGCATCAACAACGCCCAGCTGCAGACGGAGCTGGTGGAGATCCTCAAGAACATGTTTTTACCACAGAAGAAGATGATCAAGGAGCAGATTGAATGGCTGATAGACCACAAGTACATAAAGCGGGACGAGACGGACATAAACACCTTTATCTACATGGCGTAGCGCCGTCGGGTCTGAGCTTCCACTGGGCCGGGCCTGATGGACTCCAGAACATTTCCAGGACTCCCAGACTGCTGAACAGAACTTCGTTTGTTTACTGCAGGGAGGCTGAGTTCAGACGAGACGAAACAAACTTCCTGCCTTAAACCTGTACACAGAAAATCAGCAGCAGAAGAAGAAGCTGCGTCTCTGATGCCGGGTCTCCACAGGTTCTATAGAACCACGACTGCGACTACACTCCTGGTCCGGGTTTGAGGAAGCCGCAGAACCTCTGCAGTCCGACCCAAATCCAGACCACTTGAACTGAATCGCTGCCATGTTTTCCTCAGATGCGATGCTGCTAAGTGACCCGGTCGCTCTGGTTCCACACGGTTCTGATCCGACATGATCGGAACCGCTGCTCGGATTCATTCTGGGTCATCCTCAGAGAAACACTTCAAAGGTCAGAGAGGTGCTGGACCCAAACAAAGGGCTGGCTCCGCCCACTTCGGCCTCTGGCTCCGCCCATATCGGGCCTCTGGCTCCGCCCACATCGGGCCTCTGGCTCCGCCCACATCGGGCCTCTGGCTCCGCCCACATCGGGCCGCTGGGTCCGCCCACATCTGGGTTCTGTGCTGCAGAAAATCAGATTATTTCAAATTATTCTTAATTTTTGTTTTTCATCCACTTTTAGAGACTGAATCAGAAAATCACCAAAATAAAAACACAATTAATTCCTTAAATTCAACTCAGAACTCAAACTGAACACACTCTGATGTTATTCAAGCCTTTATTTCTGCTAGTTTTCATGATTTCTCAGATAATTACAATATAACATCTGACCTTTACTCTTCAAAAACACAAAATCTTACCCGAAAGTATTTTTTATGTGTAGTTTCTGTTGATAATATTTTGGTATATCTGAAATAACACAAAAGTAACTTTTTGGCAAGATATACCAGCTTGTTTTACGTCAATAATTCCTCAATATTGTTGAATAGTTCTTGTTCCACAGGCAAATTTCACTTAAAACGTGAGGAAAATGTCTTAAAAAAAATCTCCTATATCTTGCTGCAAAGGTACTTTTATCTTAGTTCTTTCTTAATTCAAGTGTAATTACATATTTGCATTTGAAAATAGACAAAATACTTTTTACAGTGTAGAACTTAATGCTGACCATTATTCCTGCTGAGCGGGTGTAGACTGTCTGCTCTGGGCTCCGTTTGAATTCCTGCATCAAAACGAACAGAAATAGAAGCTAGAAATGTCTCAGTATGTGTAATAAATATGAGTTTCATTTATTACACAAATAACAGTTCTTAGATGATTCTCTGATTTATTAAGATGAGTTTATTTAATGAAAGCGGTGATAAACAGACATGGTTCTGGTCTTTGGTGAACTGGGTTTCATGGTGTGTTCGAGTTCAGAGATGGCCGCACGCACATGGAAAGCAGTGACGGCTGCAAAAATAAACATTTTCTTTTCTTTTTATGATGCTTTGTATCTAATTAAAGCAGCTGCTTTTGTGGACAAACCTTTAAAAAACAGGTCTTGAGCTTTTCATACTGGCAGCCATTTTGAAATGACCTCTGAGTATCTGAGACCCAGTTCCAACTTTAGCAGTTCTGTTGTCGAGTTTCAGTTGAAACTGAAAAATCCAGACTTCCCAGAACAAACTGAACGCACCGTAACTTAAATAGACCGTATAGCATCAAATTAAACATTTAATAATCAATAATGCTGTTAAAAATACAAAATCATAATCATTTTTGAATTAATTTAGATGAAATCAGTCTACATTTGTCTTGGTGCTTTTATGGTTTTCATTTAGCAGCATCAGAACCATCTGTGGGTGAAATGGGTTTGACCCGATTGGGTCCAAACTGGTCCAGAGTGATTAGGACTTAAACAGAGGCTGAAGGCTTAGTATGGAGAAAACCCTTAGTACCAGGGGTCAGAGGGCGGAGCCAGAGGGGGCGGAGTCGGGTTTGGGACAGAACCCTGGTCTCCAGGAGGCTGAGGTCAGTATTACTGAACCGATCCAACGTATCAGGAGCAGGGGGCGGGGCCAGATGTGAATAGTGGAATAAATAAATAAACAGCACCTTATTATGAGATATTGTACAGGTGTGTCTTTGATTGTGGCTCAGAGAGCTCAGGTTGGTTAATGTTTCATTTATTTATTTATTCTCTGTTTAGTTTCTGTTCACCTTTGAAAATGATCAAATAAGCTGTTTCAGAATCAACCCAATAAAAGCTTTGCTTACAAAACATGCATTTTGGGTCCAGTGCTTCAAAAAACAGAAGATATTTGACATAAAAGGGTGTCATATTTCTGACTTCCAATTTTTGTTTTTGTCTCAGGACGTTTACTTAAATTTAAGATGACACAAATAAACACAAAATACAGTTTTTAAATGTTTATTGTGAAGTTAGAAAAAGACCTGGAGGGCCCATAGGAAGGGTTAGCTCCTAGTTAGCGTCTCGTTAGCGCCGGTTGTCCTGCCTCACATGGGGAACAGCAGATGACCGCTGAAGGTGCAGATGTGGTTTTCATCGTCGTAGATGACATGGCCGGACCAGAGACGAACAAACACGACGTCTCCGGCCTCCAGCAGCAGCGACACGCCGTTAGATGCACTGCCGAAGCCCAATATCAGATATTCATATGAGTCCAAGTTGTTCCTCGCAGTGAAAACCTGCTGGTCATTCTTCACTAACGAGGTTATTGTGTTTTCATCGTTGTTGACGCCGATGTACCACTGAAAGTGGTAAGCTCCTCTCAGTGGGGCGGTAAAAACTCCTGCAGGACAAACAGAGGAATCCTCTCAGTTTCTCTACTTCTGGTAGAACAGCAGCTTGTCTCTGTTGTTACCTGTATGCGGGTTGTAGGCGTCTCCGATGTTTGTGACAACGCGTTTGAAGACCAAGGTGGTGTCTCTAAGGACGGGTCCAGTAATTCCAGAACCCTGAGCCAACAAAGAGGCTGAAAAAGCCACTTTGTTGCCTGAAACTGAGCAGAAATGTTCTGTTTTCAGGTTCATGGTTCATTATTTCATCTAATCAAGTGCTAAACAATCAGATTGTCTTGGTAAAGCAGTACCTTGAAGATGCTGCTTTAGATTTTCAGCCAGAGAAATCAGATTCTTCTCTTGAGTGTCTACCTGAACCCGCTTCCACTCCTGTCCTACAGAAAAAAAACAGAAGATGTTTCCGTACATACATTCAGAAGAAACCAGAAGCATTGTGGATAGAAAGTTTATTAAATGTGGAAAGCTCTTACATCTCTACCTTCAGTTTTCTTTGTCAATGTAGATATTTCGTCCTTCTCCTTCCTCCAAGTTCTCATCCTCTTCAGTTTTGTTCCTTGCTCTAAAAATCAACCATCAATAACTGTAAGCTTGACTTGATTTGGCTTGACACATTAAGAAAATATATTAATCTGAAAACAGGAGCCGTTCCTCACCTTCAGTCTCCTGCTCCAGAACAGAAACTTTGCTCTTCAGGGCAGCCAGGGCAGCAGCCATCTTTGCCAGGGCAGTGTGGACGTTCTCCTCAGGATGGACAGCGGAGATCTTTCTGTCTGAGTCCATCTGATTCATGGAAACAGAGGAGAAGAGAAGAAACGGCAGGAAAACCAAGGCCACCTTCATCCTCATGGTGAAAATCCAGAGCTGTGGCGGCTGCAGACCTGATGGAGATTTAAATGCTGCAGCTGGAGTGAAGGAGAGGCGGGTCTGAGGTCAGGAGGTCACTTCCTGTGATTCACAGACTTTAGTTCAAAACAGTTGGAGAAAACATTCATGCAGAAACATGTTGCAAGAAGCCTTGATCTAAAGCATCTCAGTGTTTTGGCCGTTTTTCAGTTTTCCGGAAGTTTGTTCAACATTTATGGTGCATAGAGGTTGAAAGCTGCTTCTCCATGTTGGGTCTGGATGCAGAGCAGAACCAGAACCAGGAGACCAGAGAGGCCTAGTTTGATCCAGCAGCATCAGCAGCAGATCTTTATAAACTACCAACAGTATTTTGAAGTCTCTTCTCTCAGAAGAACTGGTGTGATGTTCTCCATCTTCCTGGTTTTAGTCAGAACGCCAGCAGCAGCGTTCTGGATCAGCTACAGCTGGACCACCGATATTTTAGACAGAAATGTGAAGGATTGCCAAAAATCCTTCATAAACATTTTCAACAAATATTTTCTCTGTTATAAACTCCAACACACTGAAGACACAGAGAAGAGATAGCATGAAATAAGAAATGCAAATAAATGGCAGTTAATTAGGGTTCCTGCAGACTGCAAAGTCTGGATAAGGCTGGAAAAATGAACAGTTTTACATAAATCTCACTTTTCCAGAATTAGCTAGAATAGAATAGACAGAAAAGAATAAAAATAATCTTTATGGTCCCACAGTTCCGGTATACCAGCAGCAAAGAAACTAAGGCATGTAGGTTCAAACATAGAAAAGAAGTATTAAAAATACATAAAATGAATGCTCTGCAATGTAAGAACAAGATTTTAACATAAAACACTGTGCAGTTATCAGAAATAGTATAATCTGATCCAATTGATTGTAGAAAACCTCTGAAACAAACATCCATGTTTGTTTTTGCATTAAATGTCAAACTGCCAGCAATGTGCCAGAATAAGGAACTATGGATTAACAGAATTGATCTAAAATAATCTTTTGAGACATTTATAATTTCTGTTTGATTCTATTCTTAAGCTTTTGTGACATTTATCAAAATACAAATTAATCTAAAAACATGGCATTGGTATTAAAAAACAGTGATACTCAGTTTTATTCTTTTTAGTTGGTTTGATGCTTTTTAGCATTTACACTGTCAGTTTCAAACTGTGTGTAAATTAGATTCTTTTCAGAAACTCAAAACCTTAATGATTACATTTGCTAAAAATAAATAAATAAATAGATAAATAATGCAAAAAAAGAAGCTTCATGTTAATTAATATGTTGCAAAATGTAAAGGTAACAAACCCCAAACAATTGAAAACAGTTTTTAGTCAAACATGTGAAATTTGGGTCTCATTTTAAGTCTAAATGAGAATCTGGATGTTAACCTGGTTTCAGTGTGAATGTCTAAGGCTAAAAGGCAAAGAAATAAAATATAATTCATGTGACTGGATGTGCTTTCGCCATCTTGCTTCACTGATCAGATGGAGGTCATGAACTTCCTGTTCTGTTTGGCCTCTGGTGAGAGCTCAGGGTGGAGGCGACAACGCCTCATGGTTGGGAAAGGTTTTGTTTTTCTGATGTTCTCTTCCACCCAGTGGCGCAACTACACATTACCCCCCCCCCGCCGCCCCCCAGGGAAGGAACGTCAGGGTGAAGGCGACGCTACATGATGAAGTGTAAAACTCGCTACATGTACCTCGTTATGTGCGAGAGGTGAAGGAGCCCAATCTCATAATCGGCGCGTCGCCCCCTCCAGACGGGGTTTTGGCGCCCCCTCTGGTGCTGCGCCCCTATGCGTTGCATACGCTGCATACCCACTTTTTGCGCCTCTGCTTCCACCTCCGCTCTGTCCAACCTCTGAAGGCTTTGTGAGGAAACATTGCTGTGATCGAGTTCAGACATACAAGTGTCTCTTTGGGGTCAAAAGGCAAGCATGACCGGATTCTGAGAAAGGATGAGCTTTAGCCTTTTTACTAGAGGCAGAGTTTCATTCAGGCCTAAAAGTCCAACCCAACTCGGCCCAAAGCCCATAGCCACTGTGTCCGAGCCTGACTCGACTAACTAAGTATAGGCCTGAGATTAAAACCTGGTGGTGTGAGGCAGCTGGGTGGATGAAGCACCAACCATCTGACAGGTTAGGAGGAAGCTGGAGCTCTGCTCCAGTCTCAGGTTTTAGACTCCAGCAGGTTTTCTTCCAGCTCCAGCTCCCATCAACTCTCACCATCTTCCCTGCTCCTGCTGAAGACAGGATGACTGAAAGTTGCCCCGTGGACAGGTTACTGTGGGTCATTTGGTCCAGTCTCCATCTTGGCTGATCTCTGATTAGCGCTCTCCTTGTTCAGCCTGGATGTTTAGCTGGACTTTGACTAGGCCCTGTCTAGGTAGGTTTCCAGTTGGGCCAGACTCTTTCCATTTCCAAGTGATGGCTGAGCAGTGAGGCGTTCAAATCTTGGTAAATCTTTTGAATCATCAAAATGCTTTGAGCCACGTATGATTTTCTTTCTACTTCACAATTATATTCCACTTTGTGTTGGTTTTTCAAATCAAATTCCAATTAAATATATTAATGTTTGTGGTGGGAGGAAACCAGAGTACCTGGAGAAAACCCATGCATGCACAGGGAGAACATGCAAACTCCATGCAGAAAGACCAGGAATTGAACCCAGAACATTCTTGCTGCAAGGCAACAGCTCTACCAACTGCACCACTGTGGTTTCCTCCCACAGTCCAAACACATCACTGTCAGGTTAATTGGTCTCTCCAAATTGCCCCAAGGTGTGAGTGTGTGTGTGTGTGTGCATGGTTGTGTGTCTCTGTGTTGCCCTGCGACAGACTGGCGACCTGTCCAGGGTGACCCCGCCTCTCGCCCGGAACGTTAGCTGGAGATAGGCATCAGCAACCCTCCCGACCCCACAAAGGGAAAAGGGTGTAAAGAAAATGGATGGACTGAAGGATGTTTGTGGTTGTAATGTGAGAAAATATGGAAAAGTTAAAGGGGTGTGAATGCTTTTGTCAACCCATGTAAATGTGGTTCTGCAGTAAAGTAAGCTGAAAATGATTAAGCCGACTTGTGATCAGTTAAATCTAGTCAAAACGCTTGTCTGACAGAGTAGAAATGAACAAATCGTTTTCTCTTCACTTCCTTCTCCTGTGGATCTCCCACCTGAGCTGGTGTTATAGCTAAACACCATTTATCTGCGTCCTCCTCCTCCCATCGATCATGAAGTACAATGTAAAAAACTTCAGGGTTCTTACAGAAACTGGAGATTAGACCGAAATTTGGTTTTGAACATTCAGAGTCACATTACAAAGTCGGCATTCTAGCAACTGAAGAACATTTCCAGGATTACATGACCAACGTCCGAGTGTTAGAAAAACTCAGCCGTGTGTTTCTCTGTAGTCACATTGGTTCAGTGTCTTCTTTACAATACTGTTGTTTGTTTATAAAGCTCTGAAACGGCTGAGCGCCAAAATACATTAAACGTCTCTGTTAGGAAACCGCAGCAAACAGTGGCATCTTGGGTTTATGAGTTTCCATATAGCAACCTGCAAACTTACATGTAAATAATTTAATTTAATTTAATTTAATCCTGCCACAATAAACACAAACATCATCTCCACTCAGACTCAGGATTCAGATTTTCATTCATAAACACTGAGTGTGTCTGTAGTGAAGCAACATGTGGAGAAGAACCTCACTGTGCACGGTGGAGGATGTATGATGCTGCAGGTCGACTTTCTTCCAAAGTCCTTGGGGACTTTGATAGCAGTGAGTTATGGACTCATTGACAGCAGGACATTTGGACAAGAATCTGACTCAAACAACCAACACAGACATGCTTTGATACGCTTTATTATCTGAACCCAAACAGAAGAGAAGGAAATGTTGCACATCTGAACAGGAAGAAATCAGGATTTGCAGATGAAATCTGATCATCTGGATGCAGATTAGGAATAGTTTAGCTTTTAGAGACTTCACTCTACAGCCTGACAGGCAGATGATCATGGATGACCTGAAACCAGACGGCCCTGGCTGAGGTTAGCGTCTCGTTAGCGCTGGTTATCCTGTCTCACATGGGGAACAGCAGATGACCGCTGAAGGAGGAGATGTGGCTTTCATCATCGTGGACCACTTTGTTGCAAAACAAACGGACAGACACAATGTCTCCGGCCTCCAGCAGCAGCGAGACGCTGTTAGACGCACTTTCATAGCCTAAACTCCCGGACTCCCTTGCAGTGAAAAACTCGTCATAGTCATTCTTCATCAACGTGGTTATCGCGTATTCACCTTCGTTGACGGCGATGTACAACTCAAAGTGGTAAGCTCCTCTCAGTGGGGCGGTAAAAACTCCTGCAGGACAAACAGAGGAATCCTCTCAGTTTCTCTACTTCTGGTAGAACAGCAGCTTGTTTCTGTTGTTACCTGTCTGCGGGTTGTAGGCGTCTCCGATGTTTGTGACGACGCGTTTGAAGACCAAGGTGGTGTCTCTAAAGGCGGAGCGTTCAGTACTTCCAGAACCCTGAGCCAACAAAGAGGCTGAAAAAGCCACTTTGTTGGCTGAAACTGAACAGAAATGTTCTGTTTTCAGGTTCATGGTTCATTACTTCACCCAGTAAAAATCTGACTTTGTGTTTTTGCAGTACCGTTAAGCTGCTGCTTTAGCTTGTCCACCAGAGAAATCAGATCCTTCTCATGAGCATCCGCCTGGACAAGTTTCCACTCCTGTTCTGAATAAAAGACAGAAAAGGTTTCCATCCTTTCTATTATTTACATGCATTCAGAACAAAGCAAAAGCATTGTGTATAAAATGTTCATTAAATTCGCAAAGCTTTTAAAATCTCTACCTTCAATCTTATTCTTCAGTGTGGATATTTCATCCTTCTGCTGCTCCCTCCAGGTCGTCACATTCTCCAGTTTTTCTCCTTTTTCTAAAAATCAACCAAAAATAATTGTAGGCTTTCAAACTGAGATAAAATTATTAATCTGAAAACAGGAGCCGTTCCTCACCTTCAGTCTCCTGCTCTAGAACAGAGACTTTGCTCTTCAGGGCAGCCAGGGCAGCGGCCATCTTTGCCAGGGCAGTGTGGACGTTCTTCTCAGGATGGACAGCGGAGATCTTTCTGTCTGAGTCCATCTGATTCATGGAAACAGAGGAGAAGAGAAGAAACGGCAGGAAAACCAGGGCCACCTTCATCCTCATGGTGAAAATCCAGAGCTGTGGCGGCTGCAGACCTGATGGAGATTTAAATGCTGCAGCTGGAGTGAAGGAGAGGCGGGACTGAGGTCAGGAGGGCACTTCCTGTGATTCACAGACTTTAGTTCAAAACAGTTGGAGAAAACATTCATGCAGAAACATGTTGCAAGAGTAAAAGTGGCGTAAGAGCATGATGCTTCCACCTCCATGCCTGTGTGATGCTTTCAGGTAACGCTCAGTATTTCTCCTTGATGCCACAGCAGCTGAGTTTAGTCTCATTAGAAACCAGAACTTTCTCTCCAACCTGTCCTGAAGCGTTTGGACTCAGAGAGACTTTTAGTTCTGTCTGCTATTGTCTGTCACTAAAACCACATCCTTTATGTTTAGGACGACACCAGAGGAGTGCTTGGTGACTTCTGGATCAGAACCAGACGTCAGAGTTGGTTTCCACTTTTCATACTTTTTCTCTTTCTGGTTCAGAATCTAAACATGAACGTCCCGGCACTCCACAGGTGGATCTGCACTGTAAAAAAAAAAAAAAAAGTCATTAAATGTATGGTAAAAAACTGTAAAATACTAACCACAGCTACAGACTGTAACATCCAAAGCATTTTGTTATCATAGAAAATAAATGGAGTTACCATCACTCAACTGATATAAATTTCTCATTTATGAAAAGTAGAAAACACAGAAGTTTATTGTGAAAACTTCTGTGTTTTCTGTGAAAATCTTAGAAATTGTAAAATAAAATCGCTGACGGTCAGTTCATGTGACCAGCCACCGAGTTACTATCGTTCCCAAACTCTTCCATTTTCCTATAACACAGCTGACAGTTCACTGTAGAATATTTAGGAGCGAGGAAATTTCACGAGTGGATTTGTTGCACATCCTATCACAGTTCCACACTGAGATTCACCGAGATCATGAGAGCGAAACATTCTCTCACTAATGTTTGTAAAAACGGTCTGAATGCCGAGCTGCTTCACTTACACGCCTGTGATTGAACACCTGATTCTGATCATTTCAATGGGTGAACAAATACTTTTGACAATATAGTGTATCTTAAAGTATCTTCAGTAATAAGGTTGGTTAATTTGTTTTTCCAGAATCTGCTTCTTGCTTCTCATTCGATCCCAACAACAGACTTGGACACAGTTTACCGTGGAGCTTAAAGAAAACATCAGAAATGCTCAGTATTCCCCAACCATGAGGCGTTGTCGTCGTCTCCACCTCCATCTATCTAGCACCGATCAAGTGAAACAGGAAGAACTTCATGAGAACGAAGACTTCCCAATGCCAAATATCACAGTCACTTCCTTTGGCTTTTAACCTCAAACGTTCACACTGAAACCAGGTTACCATGATAAAGTTCAGTCTCTGCTGTCCATTCCTGCAGATTAAAACAACGTTCATATCAAAGCATATCATCAATTATTCATCCCAGCTTGCTTTGCTCTGTTAGTAAATGCTGGGGCTGAGGCTCAATATGGGGATCGATGTTCATATCCTTTGTTTTTGTGATGTTTAGTTCTAAATCCATTTGAACGAACCACTGAACAACGTCATCAATAACAGGTTCATGTTCATCCTGCAGCAGATTAATATAACGGTTACTGTGTCGTTGGTAGAGTTCAGGATGCTGACAGTCGTTTATGTAGGAACAAACAGGAGGGGGACAAAACAC
Organism: Poecilia formosa; assembly: GCF_000485575.1. Lineage (NCBI taxonomy): Eukaryota > Metazoa > Chordata > Actinopteri > Cyprinodontiformes > Poeciliidae > Poecilia > Poecilia formosa. The sequence goes on from NW_006800366.1 coordinate 209,170, forward strand.
AGCCCTGTGGAACACCAATAGAAGAAAGGAGACATAAATACTTACATTGACCTGCATCAGCAGGTCAGTGTAAGTATTTATGTCTCTAACATTGACCGACTGTCCATAGTTGTTAAACCTGGACCAGTGAAAAACTGAGTTAAAAGTTTATGTAATTTGAGGTTTTATTGCATTGAAAACAGAAGTTTAGCGTGAGTCTTTCAATCTTCCAGATGTTTATGGTGCAGGTTCAGCAGAGTGATGGCAGCATCCTCCACATCCTGTTCTATACGCAAACTGCAGGAGATCCAAGTTATTCTCAGCGTTAGCAGCAGTTCCTTTTTCATAAGTCCATCAAATGTCTTCATTACTGAGGATGTTAAGACAAGAAGATCATTTAGCTCTTTAGCAGCTTTACATTTATAAGAACAAATCTTTTCCATTTAATGGGAAACTTTTCCAGTTCCAGGGAGTTTAAAAATATACTGGCATCAAGGAGGAGAAATACTGATGTGTGCCTCTGACAGTACACCGGCAGTATTTCTACTGAGGAGAAATACTGAGCC
>NW_006800366.1:210513-224257 GCF_000485575.1 Poecilia formosa
CCGCTGCCCTGGCTGCCCTGAAGAGCAAAGTCTCTGTTCTGGAGCAGGAGACTGAAGGTGATGAACGGCTCCTGTTTTCAGATTAGAGCTAAGTTTGAGCGTCTCAGAGATGATGCAGCCAAATCAAAATTACAGTTATTTTACTTTTCAGAGCAAAAAGAAGAGCTGGAGAATGTGACGACCTGGAGGGAACAGAAGAAGGATGAAATATCCACACTGAAGAATAACATTGAAGGTACAGATCTTCCACATTTAGTGAACATTTTTATCCACAATGTTCTACTGTAACATCATCTGTTTTTTTCTGTAGGACAGGAGTGGAAGCGGGTTCAGGTAGACGCTCAAGAGAAGAATCTGATTTCTCTGACTGACAACCTAAAGCAGCAACTTCAAGGTACAAAAAAATCTGATTGTTTAGCATTTGAAGTAATGAAACATGAAAGCTGAAAACAGAATGTTTCTGCTCAGTTTCAGCCAACAAAGTGGCTTTTTCAGCCTCTTTATTGAATGAGACTGATACATATACCGGACCCTTCGCCATACTCACCACCTTGGTCTTCAAGCACGTCGTCACAAACATCGGAGACGCCTACAACCCGCAGACAGGTAACAACAGAAACAAGCTGCTGTTCTACCAGAAGTAGAGAAACTGAGAGGATTCCTCTGTTTGTCCTGCAGGAGTTTTTACAGCCCCACTGAGAGGAGCTTACCACTTTCAGTGGTGCATCAGCTCCTACGAAGATGAAACCACAGCAGCAGTGTTGGTGAAGAATGACCAGCAAGTTTTCAGTGCATGGGAGTACAGAGGCTTTTTCACGACCACGAATGACGACATGGGCGTTAGCAGTGCTTCTAACGGCGCCTCACTGCTGCTGGAGGAAGGAGACGCCGTTTCTCTTCGTCTGTTTCCCCTCTGTGTCATCTTCGACTACGGACTGCACATCTCCTCCTTCAGTGGTCATCTGCTGTTCCCAATGTGAGACAAGATAACCAGCGCTAACGAGACGCTAACCTCAGCCAGGGCCGTCTGGTTTCAGGTCATCCATGATCATCTGCCTGTCAGGCTGTAGAGTGAAGTCTCTAAAAGCTAAACTATTCCTAATCTGCATCCAGATGATCAGATTTCATCTGTAAATCCTGATTTCTTCCTGTTCAGATGTGCAACATTTCCTTCTCTTCTGTTTGGGTTCAGATAATAAAGCGTATCAAAGCATGTCTGTGTTGGTTGTTTGAGTCAGATTCTTGTCCAAATGTCCTGCTGTCAATGAGTCCATAACTCACTGCTATCAAAGTCCCCAAGGACTTTGGAAGAAAGTCGACCCGCAGCATCATACATCCTCCACCGTGCACAGTGAGGTTCTTCTCCACATGTTGCTTCACTACAGACACACTTCAGTGTTTATGACTGAAAATCTGAATCCTGAGTCTGAGTGGAGATGATGTTTGTGTTTATTGTGGTAGGACGCTGTTTGCTGCAAGGCAGGCTGCTTGCTATTGGGATGTATCCTACAGGTTGCTATGGAAACTCATAAACCCAAGATGTCTGTTTCTAACAGAGAAGTCTAGCTGATTATTCTGCTCACTGTGATAAGCTGATGGATGTAAATATGGCTCCTCATGCAGCTGATAAACTGCCCCAGATAAACTGAACAGAATCAGATTAACTTCAGCATTTAAGGAAATGCTGCCAGCTGTTGATGTTGATTAATGAAATTACAGCTTAAAGCTGGTTACAAACTTAAACTGAGCACGACCAGACAAAGTCTGAGCAGAAAGCATCTGTATTTAAACCTTATCTGACAGATTTTAAATGGCACAGACACAGAAGGTGTGCAAGTGTTGTTTATCGTTGTAATGAGACAAAATATGAGAAAGTTGTTCTGCAAGCCACCTTAGATTACAAGTCTGTCGGTTTTAAATGCTTCACCCTAAAATGTGCGTCTGATTTTCAAACCTCTTTCTGCTGCTCACTAGGTGAGACGTGTTTCATCCAGGTGCTGAATGTCGGCATCGAAGTGAACATCTGTAGCTAGTTGTTGATGCTAATGAATTCAACTGCAGTTTAAAGCATAAGGTGGGTAGACAACATAATGAAATGTGAAGGAAAGTTTCAGGAAAAAGTCTGCTAACTTTATTTTTACAGCACCAACCCTAAACTGCTTTACTGTAAGAATATTAAGAAACGCTTAAAAAAAACAGGAAGGCATGAAAATAAAGATAAAAAATGATGACATAAGTATTATGCAGATCAAAACTAAAACAATCTGAATAAATGAGTATTAGGTAAAAATCAACAAGGAATCAGTTTATGAAGCTTCAACACTGGCAGCTTTAGGAAAGTTCAGGTTATGGTGAATCCAGTCAGCAGAGGGAGGCTGATGCTGCGGCAGGTTCAGGGAGCAGACAGCCGTAGTTTTATTCAGGTTTTCAAATGTTCTGCTCAGCCTTCGACTCTCCAGGCACACCACGCTGTTTCATCCTCAGCAACTGGCCAACAGTTACAGAGGCTTATGGATCCCCGTACATCTCAGTATCTCATAATAACTATTCAGTAATTAAAGCTTCCTCCTCGGTTTTCCATTAAATGACAGCATACATTTTACAGAGTGTATATTCACTGATAGAAGTGTGGACTTCTGCCATTTGTATTTTATTTCTATTTGATTTAAGAGTAAAAGAGTTTTCCCGTTAACTTCATCTATTTGTTGTCAATCTGATAACATTCAACCTTAATTCAAACCCGTGTAAACCACTACAATTGTTCATTGCAAACTTATGATGCACTCGATTCATGCAAACAAAGCTCAAGATCACACTCCAAGCAGGATCAGGCCTCAGACATTCAAGATTAACAGTGACGTGGAAGGTGTGTATTCAGGGAAGTGACCCAAGGACGAGACGCAGGACAAAACAAACACAAAATAAATGGAAAATTGTTAGTCCGCCCTCACACATACTGAGGAAAGAAACAACCCAAAGCTGGACGGACTAACAAAAGAAGGATAATTAAACTCTAAAGGACAGCAGACAGCAGTGATAGAACTGTAAAAACAAAAATTCAAAAATTACTAAATGCTTATAAAAACCCTTTAATCAAATCAATCTAAAACAAATTAAAAATGCTGCATCGCATTAACCAGCACTTTAAATCTGAAGGATCTGGTGCAGCCCTACCAAATAAAAATCAACAACATAAACAACAAAAATATATAATTCAATCTTATTAAAAAGACAAATGCATAAAACATTTTTTAATTCATAATTTTTTTGTGTTATTTCAGTAAATCTTTATTTTTTAACCTTCTACTCAGAAACTCAACACAAATGACAAACATTTCAGGATACAGAATGTATTTTTATTTTTACAGCTCACATCCTCACAAGTCAACAACCACAAAGTGTTTTACTGTAAAAATATTAGCAAACACAAAATGTTAATCAGAAGGCTACAAATCAAACACCATAACCCAAAAAAAATGCAACTCAATCAGTCAAAATAAATATTTAGGAGATTTTTAATAAAATCAACAGAATCCAGACAATTTCATATGGCAGATATATTATAAGTCTGTTGAAACACCATCAGCCTTTAACTTTCTTCTGATATTACTGACACTTGTTTCACCAGGAAAACCCCATTGAGATTAAAAATCTTTTCAGATTTAAGAGTTCAGATGGTTTTTGGTAAGACAGCAGCTATCCAACGTGGCCTTCAAAGGTTGATGGATATTTTCTTCATCCCTCCACTTCTGATGACTTTACAACCTGCTGTAAAAGCTCATCTATTTGCGATCTATTTACCTGGACATTTCAGGAACAAAGTCTCTTCAATCACAGTCTGTGTTTTCTCACTGCTTTGTTGAAATAAAGTTTGATTACAATACCTTAAAGTTTCTTGTTGTAACGTAACACAATGTGGAAAAATTAAAGGGGTATGAACACATTTTCAAGGCTCTACATCTCTTAATATGTTTACCATCTTGTACCATATTTTTTCGACGGGCTGTTTTTGATACAAAAAGGAATTTCGAGTGTCTTTTATGAGTAATCAATCAAATCAAAGGCAACCAGAACAGAACCTGTTGATTAGATATAACAGATTTAAGAAGCAACTTTAGCTTCAGTTTTGATTAAAGATCATTAGTTACATTTTTCATTCATTGGGTTCGTTGATTTATGACAGAAGCAGAAACACTCAGCAGCATTTGATCTCACATGTTGAACAGCAGATGACCGCTGAAGGTTGAGTGGTCATTTTCATTATCAAACATGGCTGCACCGGGAAACAGACTCACAGAAACCTGGTCTCCCACCTGTAGAATCAGCGTAATACTATTAGAGGCACTAGATACGCCATTTGTCTGATGCTCAATCGCAATGAAGGTTCTCTCTCCATTTTTGGTAATCGAAGCTCCACTGCCATGTGCAGCTCCAAGTCCGCCTACATGCAGCTCAAAGTGATAGGCTCCTCTCACAGGTGCAGTGAAAATACCTGCAGAACATTTATTGATGTGTTAAACAGAAATTAACATTTGCAGCATCAGAAGGACTAACTGATATTACCTGTTTGTTTGTTGTAGGCTTGTCCAATGTTTGTCACCAAACAAGGTCACAGCAGTGTAAGTGGAGAAGGGTCCAAGAACAAAATGTCCTTCCGACAAATAGGCTGAGAAAGCCACCTGAGTGACTGAGACAGATTAAAATTAATGTCTTAAGAAACATGAAACCTCTCGCTTCATAACAGGGACCCTCTTCACCCTGACAAGTACTTCAGGTGGTGGCCTAAAAAGTCCTAATGGATGTTATTTAATTTTTAATGGACTAATTCTCAATTATTTTTTTATTTTTTAATGTTCTACAACACAAATTAACATAAATATCCTATAGATGTCAGTGATCTGTTTGATTTCCTTGGTTTTTAACCATCAATAACATCAGGAAGAAGACATTTACAGCTAAAGTTAACCTTTTTGCAGACGACACCATGCTCTACAGACATCTCTCTGCAGCTTAGAGTTGGTTATCTATGTGAATAAAATTAAATTCATGCTTTGCAAAAATTACCATCAGGTTTCACCTGTACATTAGTCAAATTCCCCCACGTTAACAATATCAATGAACCTAATATCATACCTGTATTCTCCTTTTTTAAGGTTTCAACCTCAATCTTCAGTTCGGTCAGTGAAGCGGCCATTTCTCTCAGAGCCTCATGGATTTCCCCTGAAGAAGACCCACAGTCCTTTGACTGATCCGTGGACACGGACCCGACCAGCAGCAGCATCAGGTAGAACAGAGCAATCTTCATCGTGTCTCAGGTAATCTGCAAACTCCAGGTGTGTCTCCTACAAACCTCACGAAGGTTTATATAACACTGTTGGGGGGTTGGATTCTGGGGGAGGATACAGCTAAGGTCCAGCCTCCAGAGAGCCTATAATGCCGCATTCATTACAAAAGAACAACTCTAGAACTTGTTGATCTATACATAGAAAGCAAAACTGTTCATCTTTTCACTCAGACAATGTGTGAATTTAATGACACTGAGAAATACTGAGATTTTATCCATCCATCCATCCATCCATCTTCTAACACCCTTGTCCCTAGTGGGGTCAGGAGGTGCTGGTGTCTATCTACAGTGAAGATTTTGTGCAAGAGCCGGGGTAACCCTGAACAGTCGCCAGTCTGTCGCAGGGCAACACACAGACAAGACAGGACAAACAACCTCTGTTTCAGTCTGCAGTTTTCAGTATCTGCAGTCTGAACGGTCATGCTGCATTTCATCTGTCTTTTACTTTATGGAAGTAAGATATGAATCATAACTCTGCAGCGGAAGAAGTCAGTTGGAGTAAATCTGGATGTAAAACTCATATAACATCAAGGGAACCCAAGAAGAGACTTAAACTTAGTGAGGACATCTGTTTGCTGAATCTGATTTAACCCCTTCTGATGATACATGTTTGAGATGTTGGACAGATGTCCTGAAGCACTGACTTTTTACTGGTAACAGCTTTAAACCATAGTCTTTCAACCTGTGGAGAACTTACAGCAATCGTTCTTCATTCTCTGAGCTCCTCAGGATAGCTGAGAAACTGATTACATCAAGAAAAACAAAGACCTCACTCAATTCATGCTGCCATACGTGTTTCCATTACTCTCTGAAAGGTACTGGGGGTTTTTTTCTTAATAATCCTTGCTATCAAACAGTGCATCAATTTTGCTCTATTGTAATAGAGCAAAATTGTAAAGCCATATTACAATTTTGTTTTCCAAGTCATGAATGATTGCGCAGGTAATACTGTTGGGATTTACAAAAGTCAGTGAACATATCTTTAGTTTGGGATACTTTAATGTAAATGTGGATCAAGTCTGTATTTTCTGTGGCTGAAATGGAAATTTTCAATCTACACTGACTGGTTCTCATGTTTTGGTTTCTCTGCTGAATTCGCCTGATGCAGTTGGACCTGTTCCTGGATCCTGAAGGAGGAAATGTTCTGCTTCGGTGTTTCTCATCAGTCACTTGACATCTGGTTTCCTTGTTGGTGCAGTCTGTTTTTGATGAAGGAGGTGAAACAATATTTACCTTGTTCAGCTTCACATCTACAGCATAAAGTTTTCTCGCAGCCTCAATTTTACACATTATGTTTTGGTTGCTTCTTGTTACTTTTGTTGCTTTTTTAAATGTACACAAATACCTCACAGTGATGAAACTAAAAATGATTGTAGACATTTGCGTAAATTTATAAAAATGTAAAAGTATTAATTGTGGCAGACAATACCAATTGTAGTTAGTAAATAAATATATTATCCCAAAATCTTTTTTTCTGTATTTTTTCATCATCAATTAATTCAAGTGGAAACATCAAATTATTAAATGATTATTTTTTTCTAATATGAGCGATACTAATCCTGTCATGAGGGGGTGTAGTTGGTGGTGAGGTGATGACGCAGAGACCCAGGTTATGGTAATGAAGATGAAGATTTAATAAAGATGATGCTCAAATTAACAGTCCAAGGTAGGCAGCAGGGCAGGAACAAGCACGCAGCTAATAGCCGGTAGCAACTGACAAACAGGACTAGACGGGAGCAAGCACAAACCAGGACTTAACAGTTCTACTGGCGAGTGCAAACGATAGACAACAATTGACATACAATAGACAAGGACCCGCCGAAGAACACAGACAACAGGTGGGTTTAAATACACACGGGGTAATTAAGGGAATGAGACACACCTGAGGAGTAATCAACGGGGAGGACAGGACAGAGACTCACAGGAAAATAGGACTGAACACAGAAAACTCAAAAATAAACACACAAAAACACGGATCGTGACAAATCCTGTATTTGGCTCTGTGGGACTGTGTCTGTCGTGCGACGAAAGAGGAGCAAGGGCGCGGTGTTTGAACAAGCAGCAACTCTGACGGAGCGTGGTTCGGTCACGAGAAGCTAAGAAGTGGAAGAGCGGTTTAAAGGCATAATCTGGACTGTGAGTGGACTAAGATGGCTAGTAGTAGTGGAGGGTGCTCAGAGGATGAAGGAATGGAAACAAGTTGGTCGGTGGTAGAAAATAAGAAAGGGGGAGGAGGAAAAGATAAGAGCAAGAAAGGGATAAATACAGGAAAAAGATCTCTCGAAGATGAGGAGGAAAACGTCGAGACACGAAAGAAAGTAATCATCGAGGAGTTCAAGGTAATTTTGAAATTCAGACCTGGGCAGGATTTGACAGGAGTGAGTCCAATCACGCTATCTATTGGTTTAAAGAAAGTAATTGGAGATGTGGAATTAGCTAAAGTGTTAAGAGATGGAAGCCTGTTGATTATCTGTAAAAATGCTGAACAAAAGAACAAAGCGTTAAAAATACAGTCGATCTGTAAAAGAGAAGTAATGGAGAGGNAGGTGGTGGAAAGGCAACTGGAGCATTTCATAAAACAATTACTACAAACCGGACATCTGGCTAACCTGCAAAAGTGATTCAGAACTAATTCAGAACGAATGGCTCGTTCCTCTAAAGCAGTTCTTCATGTCAGTGAACGCCTCATCAAAATGAAACGTCCTGACGCAACGACAACATCAAGGAATGCTGAGAGAAACAAATGTTTCCAAAAAAATGATCAATAAATCCAACACAATGACAGATTTTGAAAACTAGTTGAACATTTATGCCTGAGTGACTGATTATACAGTCTTCTGTGACTGGGTCTTTTTTGACCCGTGTTAGAATAAATGTGTTTTTTATTTTGCTACTTTTGTCATTTTGATTCAAAATAATGTTTTATATCATACTTTCTGCTATGCTTTATTCCACACTGTAATTATTTCATGTTTGAAATATTTTTATTTTTCACTTTTTTAAGCACTTGTAGATCAATTTGTAGAACATTTGTGATGGTTTGTAGAACAATTTTAAAACAGAATGACAACAACAACTTTACAACAGCAATGGAACAATGTCAGCGTCCATCATGTGTGTGGGTGTGAGAGAGGGAGCTGGGGGTGGTGGGGAAAAGGGAGGGCACGTTTCTTGAAACTAGCTAGCTAACCAAGCTAGCTAACATTACTGTCTGTATTCTATTATGCTACATGTATCATGTATGTAGGTGTATGTGTGTGCATTTATCTGTCCATTCGTCCATCCGTCTTCTTCCGCGACCCGACTTCGGGTTGCGGGTTCAACAGTTTAAGAATGGAGGCCCAGACTTCCCTCTCCTCAGCCACTTGTTCCAGCTCCAGAGGAATTCCCAGGCGTTCCCAGGCCAGTCGAGAAACATTCCCAGCTTGGCCTGGGTCTTCCCCAAGGCCTCCTCCCAGTGGGACCTGAACACCTCACTAGAGAGGCCTCCAGGAGACATCCTGACCAGATGCTCCTCTCGATGTGAAGGAGCAGCAGCTCTACTCTGAGTAGTAACATGTTTTTGAGGAATTCCTGGAATATGAAGTGATGAAAAAGTGCAGAAAAGTGACCTCACCGGGCCAAAAAAGACCCACTTGCACATTAGAGTGTTAAAACTTCTCTTTATTCCAGATTTTGACTTTTAAATATTGAACTTTTTTATTTCTTTTCTATCTTTTTAAAAAGTTGATGTTTTTTGTTTTATTTTTAAGTTATTAGTATTTTATTGATAATTGTCGTATTTTATGACTTCTGTTTCATTATTTCTGTGATCAGCTCTTTGGTCGTGTTGGAGTTTGAAGTTCTCTGGGACAAAATCAGGAAGAGTAACTCCAGAGCTGCAGAGTTTAGATACTGCATGTTCATCATTTCTGATGTAAAATAAAAACAAAAACTGAATAAATAAATGACTTGTGGTGTTTCTCCTCATGTGATTTAAAACTCATGTCACATTTTTAGACTCAATTCAGGGAAAATATCAACTGAACAAACTGAGCCATGAATGTAAAGACGTCCAGCCAGGAAATGTTTCTTTTTCATTAATTTATTGATTATTTTTTCATTTCTGAGGCAGAGAAAGCTCCATTAGGGAGGTCAAGGTCAAGTGAGAAAAAACTAAATTAATTTTTCCCTTATTCTACAAAATGTGGGACAAACTGATGAAGATGCAACTATAAAATTACATCTGAGAGGAAATTTGATGAGAATTTCATTTCATAATAAGTTTATTTTATTTAAGCCCAGTTGTTCTTTTTATCCAACTCATGTATTTACACACATCCATGATCACAGCTGATTTCTGACATGGAACTTTTCCAGTTAAAGAAATCACACCATAAATCATGCCGCTGTACACCGCTGCTCCACCAGAGTCGCCCTGTAGAAAAATGTATATCAATATATTTATTTGTGTTGTAAAACAGAAAAGTCTTCCAATCACTGGAGAGGGAGAGATTGAACTTACATGACATACGTCTTTGTCCGGTGCTGCAGCACGGAATATATGCCCACGTTTCGGCATGAAGTGGGAAACAGCATCAACATTCATGTCAACACACTGAAGATGTGGTGGAAGAGGAGTTTTGGTTACTGCAGAGAAACATGAGAATCAGAAACATGTTATTCACTCGACCTTCTCTGTAGAGACAGAAACAAAGATTTTTTTCTCATGGCTCCAATATTTCTCTCACTTCGCTGATAATTGGGGCCGATTATCGTTCCTCCCTCTCCTGCCAGCTGAACGACATCGCCTCTAGAACGCGATGAGAATAAAATGTAAAAATACAAGACAGCAATATAGAAAAAGAATTGTATTAAAGAACAGAAATTAAATCCACGACGGACTGAATCCATCTCCACCTCCAGTCCTCAGTGTCCTGCGTCCATTACATGCGCCTCTGGTCCAACACACCTGAGCTGAACGGGTTCTGGTTCTGCTGGTGGCCTGATTACCTGACTCAGGTGTGCTGAAGCAGAGGCAGCAGGACTGGAGGAGTGGNACTTTTAAATATTGAACTTTTTTATTTCTTTTCTATCTTTTTAAAAAGTTAATGTTTTTTGTTTTATTTTTAAGTTATTAGTATTTTATTGTTAATTGTCGTATTTTATGACTTCTGTTTCATTATTTCTGTGAACAGCTCTTTGGTCGTGTTGGAGTTTGAAGTTCTCTGGGACAAAATCAGGAAGAGTAACTCCAGAGCTGCAGAGTTTAGATACTGCATGTTCATCATTTCTGATGTAAAATAAAAACAAAAACTGAATAAATAAATGACTTGTGGTGTTTCTCCTCATGTGATTTAAAACTCATGTCACATTTTTAGACTCAATTCAGGGAAAATATCAACTGAACAAACTGAGCCATGAATGTAAAGACGTCCAGCCAGGAAATGTTTCTTTTTCTTTAATTTATTGATTAATTTTTCATTTCTGAGGCAGAGAAAACTCCATTAGGGAGGTCAAGGTCAAGTGAGATAAAAACTAAATAAATTTTTCCCTTATTCTACAAAAATGTGGGACAAACTGATGAAGATGCAACTATAAAATTACATCTGAGACGAAATTTGACGAGAATTTCATTTCATAATAAGTTTATTTTATTTAAGCCCAGTTGTTCTTTTTATCCAACTCATGTATTTACACACATTCATGATCACAGCTGATTTCTGACATGGAACTTTTCCAGTTAAAGAAATCACACCATAAATCATGCCGCTGTACACCGCTGCTCCACCAGAGTCGCCCTGTAGAAAAATGTATATCAATATATTTATTTGTGTTGTAAAACAGAAAAGTCTTCTAATCACTGGAGAGAGAGAGATTGAACTTACATGACATACGTCTTTGTCCGGTGCTGCAGCACGGAATATATGCCCACGTGTCGGCATGAAGTGGGAAACAGCATCAACATTCATGTCAACACACTGAAGATGTGGTGGAAGAGGAGTTTTGGTTACTGCAGAGAAACATCAACATGTTATTCACTCAACCTTCTCTGTAGAGACAGAAACAAAGATTTTATTCTCATGGCTCCAATATTTCTCTCACTTCGCTGATAATTGGGGCCGATTGTCGTTCCTCCCTCTCCTGCCAGCTGAACATCATCGCCTCTAAAACGCAATAAGAATAAAATGTAAAAATACAAGACAGCAATATAGAAAAAGAATTGTATTAAAGAACAGAAATGAAATCCACGACGGACTGAATCCGTCTCCACCTCCGGTCCTCAGTGTCCTGCGTCCTTTACATGCGTCTCTGGTCCAACACACCTGAGCTGAACGGGTTCTGGTTCTGCTGGTGGCCTGATTACCTGACTCAGGTGTGCTGAAGCAGAGGCAGCAGGACTGGAGGAGTGGGGACAGAAAACCTGAAGTCCTGTCATTGATCAGTGAAAAACTTACATTCTAAGATGGTAACTGCAGTCTGGTAGCTGAGCAGGTTGGACGTCTGTCACTGGTCTCCGAAGCTTCAGCAACATGATGTCGTGCTTCTTGCGGCGGCGAGTATAAATCACAGGTTTGTGAAGGATTTTCTGACTCTGCTGTCCAGCACTCCGCGGATGAACTTTTAACTTTGCTACGTGAGTCCTGCGGAAAAGTTTAGATTATAATGAACACACAGAAAACCTGAACATCTGCAGATAAAACTGTCTTCATGTCTCTTTCCTACCATCCTGGCGCCGACCTCCAGCAGTGAGCTGCAGTCAGGATCCACTGAGGGTGGATCAGAGATGCTCCACAGCGCCACTTTTCTTTACCCTTTATGTTCCACAGGCGAACATGATAAAGACGTTCCTCGTCATCACAGTCATCACCTTCAATGATTCTCTTCTGCCGAGAAACGTCTGAGTTCACTGAAACTCCTGAAGAAGAAAAAGGAGGAGTTTACTCAGAAATCAGGTGCAAACATGGCTGCTGGAACAGAAAAAGGATAAAAAGTTTCAGATGAAAAAGCATCACAGTTTCTACGCAAAGAAGTTTCAGTCTGAAACAGAGTCAGAGGGAAGTTTGGGAGTCACAGAGAGCAGCAGCCTCCCTGGAACCAGTGGAAGCGTCTCCAATATGTCCAGTGTGTCCGACTCACCCAGCCCCAGCACCAGCAGCAGCAACAGAACCTTCATTGCTGGTCCAGCTTCCTGGGGATGTCTGCAGTCCTGCAGCAGTTTTTAAACTCTGTTCACAACTTCCTGCTGGACAGGAAGCCACCAATCAGAGGGCAGACACTGATCTGTCCAATCAGAGGGCAGACGCTGATCTGTCCAATCGACTTGATTGTAAACTTGATGAAATTAAATTATTTTCTGAAGAAAGAGTGACTTGTCCTTGTTTTCAGGTTGATATATATATATATATATATATAAGAAAAAACAGTTTGGTTTCCAATTTACAAGAAAGCAATTCTGACTTTTGTAAAACGCTTAAAAGAAACCTGTGGTAAATTAACTGATGTGATCCTGTTCTTATTAAACACACAGACCTCTTTCATCACTCGTGATTCTTTGCTTTTGCTATTTTTTTTGGTTGCTTCGGTGCATTTGTGAACAGCTGAACAGCAGCACTTCGGGTCAAAGTGACACATTTTGTTATCAAAAGGCTCAAACTGTGCCACAACATTTAAAATATTAAGCAAAAGCAAATACTGCTCTCAGTCAGCCTTGAAATAAACATGACTATGATTTGACCAATAGAAGTGATTACATATTCATCTGCTAATAAAAAGAAAAAAACTGTTTTATGTGGTTAAAAGTTAGTTTGGTGTAAAGTGGAACTATTGTGATAAGAAAGATCAAGTTAAGGACAAATATAAATACAATGTCAAATTTACTTATATAGCACTTTAAAAACAGGTGTAAAACTGCACCAAAGTGCTGTACAAGAACGATAATAAAATAAGTTGATGAAAAAAAGAGAAATATTACAAGAAAAGACAAAAAAAAAACATATATTGTTAAAATAATAAAAGTAATAAGTAAAAAAAAATCTAAACAAAAGAGCTACAGTATCAGGCCTCAACTGAATGCCAAAGAATGAAAATGAGATTTAAAATGAGCGATTTAAAGTGATCCAGGCTGTGGGAAGAGCTCATCTGGAAAGGTAGATTATTATATGATTATTCCAGAGATTAGGAGCAGCAACATGAAATCTCAATCTCTGATTATGTGATCGTAAAATTCTGGATACAGAATGAAATTTCAAAAGATCCAGAAGATAAGGAGGAGCTAACCCATTTTAAACTTTGTAAGTTGTTAAAAGAATCTTAAAATCTATTCGATTGGTAACAGGCAGTCACTGTAAGGAGGCCGATAACAGGCCTTATATGGTCACGCCTCATGGTTCCTGTATGAAGCCGAGCTGCTGCATCCTG
>NW_006800366.1:224902-253409 GCF_000485575.1 Poecilia formosa
AAAAAAAAAAAAAAAAAAAAATGGAAAAAGAGCTGAAGCTACATTGTAAAAAACAAAATGACTAATGGAACTAAAATGTCCTTCATATATGAAACTATGAATCTTGTGACAAAAAATTCATAAGGAACACTCTGTCATGGACAAAAGGACTCTTTGTCTTTTCTCTCTGTTTTATCTGCTCACATGCACACGGCTGCATGCTGACACAGCCATAACATTTTATACTGGTGATAGTCAAACAAAAACAAAACCTGATTAAAGCAGGTCAACACCTTGGAGAGGGAGCAGAAAGAGGAGAAAATAAAGCTGAACTCTACAATCTTTGCTTCACTTGGTGTCTCCTCTAAGCTGAGCTGAGTGGAGCCCAGCGCTGGACAGAGAACGTCACTCTGAATCTGCTAGGATTTCGATGACCTGTAACATTTGATCAGTTTCTGCATTAAAGCCTGTTTCATACTTAAACAAAGCTCATTATTTCTGGACCTGGGTGGAGCACAGTGGGGGAAATGGGTGAACTACAACAACTCTGACATCAGTTTTCTTCCTCTCTACCTTGAGAAGAAAACATTTGTCATCATGATATCTCAGAAGAAAATGAGAACCAAACAGCTTTCTAATCCACTCCCACAAAAGAATTTAAAATATTAATTTCATAATTATGTATGAAGTTTTCCCTTTAATGACTCTCTTCAAAAGAAATTAAAAATAAATATCAATCCCTGCACCTTTTGTGAGTGAGATTTTAAGACAATACATCTTTTTTCAATAGCAACTTCATTCATGTTTTTAGAAAGATTTTTCAAAATTTATTACATATTTGCATTTTAATACAATAAAATTTGGTCTTCCAACAGTGGATGAAGAGTTAAAGATTATCCTCTGTCCAGGTTGGTTGGTAATGTGTGAGGTTCTAGAAGAGTCAGTGAGTTGAAATCATTGATCCCATTTATTAAGGGCAAAATGCAGCACTGGTTCATCGCCATGTTTCTTTATCGGACAACACAGCAAAAATAGTTTCTGATTCCTTCTGTAAGTTTTTATCTTAGCTACACCTTAAAGAGGGCGATCCCTACTGTGTCTTCCGTTAGCCTTACGTTTGTGTGTGTGTGTGTGTGTGTGTGTGTGTGTGTGTGTGTGTGTGTGTGTGTGTGTGTGTGTATACATGAGCATGGAAGCAGCTAAAAGAGATGGAGGAAAACACAAAATTATTTATTACTACCAGCCCCCCCAATGGGGTGGCACAGATACCATCCCACCAGAATCACTAAGTTTGGTGCATGTGGATGCTAAGCTAAAATATGGCGGACCGTTCTTTCAAGTCGTCACATTGTGCTGTGGCCCCCCCACACAGAACGACATGTCTCCAGTAACGGCCCGCAGACCTCAGTGTTGCAAAACCCTGGACACGTCCCACAAAGCTAAGCTAATGTGAGACTAAGATTGAAGTCATTAAACGTAACAATGAACATGGATGAAACCAATGAAAACATACTAAATTCAGCATGATTCTCAAATAAAGTCTATCAAACATGATAAAAATATTGCTAATTTAAATGGAAAAAGGAAATGGAGAAGTAAAGTAGCACCTGTGGAGGAAAAACCCATCAGTACAGCAAAATGAGCATGCAAGGTAACGTAAGATCAGTTCATATGTCGAACCTCTCTATCACACTATAATGAGCAACACCACCTAGTCAAACTAATCCTAAAAGCCTTAGAAAATGGTTTAATTACAATAAAATAATAAAACATAACATAAAAACTGTACAGTAAAATAAAAAATTACATAAAACCTCCAGTAAAACCCTCAGGATAAAAAGTTAAATCTTAAAAACGGACGAAGCTGGAAAAGTGTGAAAACTGCGAGGGTCCAATCCCGTGGCTTCTCTCGGGCCGGCTGGATTGAACTCAGCGGGTGATTGGTTCATTTGCTGGGGGGCGTGGCTAGAGACGAGTCATCCTCCGGATCGCAGTCTGAGGAGCGTTAGTTTTTAAATGTCCATCATTTAATTGACACAGGTAAAAAGAATCTAATTTGATGAAATGTTGATCCAATGTTATTCACACAAGCTTTTAGTTAAATGTTCTACTTTTGACTCTATTAGCTGCTTTAGAAGGCGCTTTATAAATAAACTTTACTTACTTACTTAACAGCAGACTGCACCATTTAAATCATGGAAAGTCCACCAATGAAAAAATCAAAACTACTAAACAATGCAAAACCTGCAGTGATTCAGACTCAGGGTTCAGTCCAGATCGGTTCCGGATGAGATCAAAAAAATCCAGGCATGAGTTTACAACACAGCAAACAGGTTTTTATTGAACCGAACAGAGGAGGTGAACTCACACAGACCGGCTGATGCTGGAAGTAGAAAAACTAATACAGAAAATACAAGCGGCTGCAGTTCTTCCGCTGTCCGCCAGGTGGTGCTGCAGGAACACAGCAGCAGCCTTCCTGCAACCAGGTTAAAACTAACAGTTCCCAACTTCATCAAAACTTCATCAGAACTTCTTCATCCTCTGACAGAACCAGTGATCGAGTCGCTGCAGGAACATCTAGGGAGCACAGCTGGATTCAATTCAACACTGAGATATGAAAAACCCTTCACAATAAAAGTCATAATACAACCACTGATACTTTCATAATAAAAGCTCGAAAAGATCTGAACGTATTCATCACAACGTAAAACAGAATAAATTAATATGAAGTTTAAGAGAATCTGTACTTATCAAAGTAAAATCAGTTTAAACTCGGCGTATATTTGCTTTATTTATTTTACAGCTTTAAGCAGATAAACTGACTCATGATGGATTTATCTCACATTCATAAAAACTGATTAACTTAAATAAAATGCAGATCTGATCCGGTTCTGTTTTTACAAGATTCTAGTTGGCTCCTTCACAATGAAAGCCTGGAGTTCTCAGTCTACACCTGGAAGAGGAGCCAGGTGCGTCCATGAGGCTGAGCACCTGATTGGTCAGTGTTTATGACATCACTTCCTGTCTGTTCTCAGAGGGCGTTTCCTCCTCTGTGTCATTCCTCTTCTTCTCTGGTGATTCTCAGGCCGTTGGCCCCGCCCCCCGGCCTTCCAGCATCCTTTGCGAGCGGGGACGGACCGGGTCTTGGCACGGACCCGGGCAGTGGGCGCTTGGCGGCGGAAGGCCACGGTGGCGGGCGGAGCTTGGCGGAGACGCAGCAGGGGCTATGGCCGGCGGAGGACAGCGTTTGCTGGCTGCCGTTCAGGAAGGACGAGGCGTTTGACCCTTGCTGGCAGCGGTAGTTGTAGTACGCCTGCCATCCCTGGCGCTTGCTCTTCCAGCGGCAGCGCAGGATGCGGATGAAGGCCTGCGGGCGGAGCAGAGCGGTGAGGAAGACTGCGGGGAGGGGAGGAGCTTCGCAGGGCCTTACCTGTTTGAACTCGCGGCTGTAGCAGGGGTAGATGATGGGGTTCAGGCAGCTGTTGAAGTATCCCAACCAGAAGATGACCTTGAAGAGGGTCTCTGGAGGTCGGAGGCTGCTGTTGAACGAGCCTGAGGACGAACAGAGAAGAAGATCAGAGTTTCTAACGAGGCGACGCTCGTTAAGGAACAACCCAATTAAACAGCAAGTAGTCTGAACTCGGAGAAAACATATTAATGTTCATTTATCAAAGTCATATTTTTACCATATTTATTTATAAAAGTCAGTTTAAAGCTAAATATTTACCTAGCTCACTAGTAAATTATTTAGTCTGAAGCTAAATAGTTAGCAGAAAGTGAGACAGGAGAAGATAAAGGAACAATGGAGGATATAAATGTTTTTATTTATATTTAATTAGGGATGCACAGACTCACTTTTTTCACTTCTGATATTGATATTTGAGGGTTAGTATCGGTGATGTGGGTCTGATACAGAAAAACAGATGATTTCACTTAAAATGTTTCTTTAAAAAAAACAATGACATAAATGTCCTGAATTACACATTAATTTAATAACTGCATCAGCACAGCTCATCATAACACCAACAGCTCCACTAACTGGTCAAACATGTAAAACAACTTTAATTTGTTCAGTCAGAGCAAGTAAGAGAATAACAGCCAATAGAAAATAACAATAGGTTGACTGTCTTTGTCAAACATGTCAAAAACAAACTTCAACAAACCTTTCAAACGGTTCAGAAAGTGCAGGTAGAAATGCTACATATAATGTTTAACGTCTTTAATTTTAATTTTAAAAAACTGGCCAGTCAGAAACTGTTCTACAAACCCTTCTGATAACGCTGTGAATAATTTAGCTTTAGTGTAATTTTACCATTTAAAATGAAAAATAAAAACCAAACTGCCGAAACTCATTGGAGTCTCAGCTCCGCCTCTGAAGGAAAGCTTCCTCGTCTTCCTCGGCTCGTCCTAGAGCTCGCGCTGATGATCCGCTGATGATCCTCTGATGAGCCACTGCGTGTCCCTGGATCATCCTGGACTTAAGCAGGATCAGGTTCTGGATCAGCCCGGCTCCTCAGCAGGTGGATTAGCGCCGCTGCTCATGGACTTGTAAGGCCATCCTGTGCCTGAGGCTCTGATCTCTGACTATATATGAAGAGTTTCCCGGCTGAACCAGACGTTGGAGCCATGTGACACCTGCCCGCCGTGCAGCAGTCCCAGGAAAACTCATCTTTCCAAGTTTGGAGATCCTCCTCCAAACCGGCAGCAGGACTTATTTTGGTTGGAGGCGAGGGAAGTTTTGGGTTCCTGCCACGTCGTCCGGCGGTTCCCAGGAGCTTCTGGAGGAATTCAGCTGGTTTCAGACCAGTTAGACGGACTCTGAAGTGGTTTCTGGCTGCTGAGAAGAAAAACCCTCAATAAAACCAACGATGAGACGTCTGGGTTGCTAGGAAACCAGAGAAGACGCTCCAGATGCTGCCTGATGGATGGAAAGCAGGTTTCAGTGGGACAGCTGGACTGAACGGAGGAGCTGGACTCAGAGTTTCACCTGGAACCTTTGTTTTCATTTGTTTCTGGTACGCCCGTATTTCTCACGCACATCCGCCAACAGCAGTGATGGAGGATGAAGCGGCTTCTCTTAATTTTAGTTTCTGCTTCTAAACGATCTGATTAGAACAAACTATTGTTGTGTTCAAGTTGTGCTAAAAGCACAAAGCGATGCTAGCCTAAAGTAGCATCTCAATGCTAAACATGTAGCAGCTAATGCTAATGTTAGCATCCACAGCCCTGATTTCCAAAGAAGCTCCATTTGTTGTTGAGCTCATACAGCTGTTTATTCAATAATTTAGCAGCAAAAAGGTTTTATGAATTGAAAATGTTGCTGATTTTGTCAATATATGGTTTGATTAACATTTGATTATTAATTACAGAGGCTGGAATTAATGCTCTTAAAAATAAAAACGTCAAACCCTAATAAAAATATATTTCTGAACCTAGTATCCAGATTAATTCAAAGCTACAGAAAATTAAAGATTGAATTAGTTTGGAGTTTACCTTTTAGTTAAAGTTTCAAAGTAATGAAATTAATTAAAATGTTTTTAGAAATATCCGATTTTTAAAATAATAATCCTAAATAACCTAACTCACTTTATTGTTTCTGATCTCAGACTAAAAGTTAAATGACTCTTTCAAGAAAACTTAATATGTATTTTAAATGTAATAATATAAACTAAGCTGAATTTAAGGAAATACAAAACATTATTAACGGTTTCATTTGCTCCTTTGTTCCCTGTAATTCCTGGATCTGAAGGTCAGATTCTGCAGGTGTAAATGCAGCTGCTCTGCTGCAGCAGCTTTAATGCAACACTGCAGCGCTTCCTGTGAGGACGCAGTGCAGATCATGACTCAGCAGAGAGACGAGTCCCTGAGTGGACTGTCTTCATCACCATCATCAGCCTGTTGGACAGCCTGAAAATGGAAACTCAGCCTGAGACAAACTTCCCACATTACTGAAGAGAAAACTGGAAGCTGGTCTGGTGTCAGATAACTGGGTCGAGCCCACAGGTCCAGCTGCAGGTCCTATGAAACTGAGTTTACTCTAGATGTTGAAGCCGCCATGTTTTAGAGTCCAGAGGAACTGGACCGGGTTCAGAGTCAAATCAACTAAACCCTTTGAGCAACCTGTTCCCCTCTTGGCCTGTGGGGGCGTTGCACCAAGAACCACTGAAGGAAACGACATAAAAACCTCTGAAGACACTGAGCGAAACTTCCTTCTTCACCAAATGGAAAGAAAAATAGAGGCGTCAGATTTTAGCGGTTGGAGGATTTCTCTTTATTCTTTGGCTTTAATCAAAGGCTCATGGTCTTTAGACCTTGAGCCATTTCTCCTGTTAGCGCCAGGCTAGCATATTAGCTTTGGTTGTATTTACCCAGAATCCCCTGTGCTGTTGTCCACTTCCTGCTTTTGGAGCAGTCTCCGATCTGCTTGGCGTTCACATTCCAACCGAAACAGAGTTCACTTCAATCGAACCCAGACCAAGACTTGGGAGACCAGAGGTCAGAGGTCAATTAGCATTCACACCTCCTCAACCAAACCAGACCTTACAGGCAAACGGACTGGAGTGAGATTAAAGCGGACAAAACAGGGCTGGTGGAAAATGTTCAGTTTGGATCCAGTTCATTTAAAGACTTAAAACTTTGGTAATCAGTTTGTTGAAATGAAAAACAAAACAGATGATTAGAATAATCTGTAGCTCCTGGTTTGGGTTTATTAAATCCTCCTCAGTACTCAGCTGATCCATGTGGCAGCACAGATCTCACAGACTGTATACAAACTGCTTCCTGTCTGCTGGGATTGGATGGATCTGGAGTGATAAACTTTCATGATGTGGGAAACAAACTTCCTGGTGAGGAAACTGGACCCGTTTCAGGATTTTTTCTGTGAAAGTTGGTGAGCTGCAGCTGAAACTATTCCAGACATTCAGCATCAGTCGGCTCCTTTCGGGGTAAAAATGGATCTGGTTTTATCCTGGAAACACGGCGAGGCCTGCTGAGAGAATCATGGGCCCATAGCTAACCACTAACAGCTAGCAGTGCAGAACCAGAGGAGATGATGTTTGCTCAAGATTGATGGGAGGCGGCGTGTCGGTCTGATTTTCAGCTGGACTTCTTGTTTCTCCTCTAATGAAGTGGCTCAGTTGTGCTGTGATGGGTTCTGACCCAGAAACAGATGTGTTGAAGTGATAAAATAACATCCCACCTCTGATAAGAATCTCATTAAATACGTTCTAATGTTTACTCTACTTTGACTTTTACTTCTAAAGGTTTTTAAAAGCTGAAGCATTTTTTGTCTGCTAAAAATGATCTGAAGCAGAAATGGTAGAGAAATAAAAGATCTTTGATGGATGATCTGTTGAAGAAACTTCAGCCTTTTTTAATCTAAACGATATTGAAGAAGCGTTGGTCCATCACTGAGACGATTGGGTCAACAGAACCAGTTCAGACTGCATCAGGCTGACATCAGCCAACACCTCTGCAGACCCCACACATACTGGACACGAACTGTTTGTTTTAGATAAACCAATCAGCAGCACTGTGTGGACTTACTGATGGGCAGAACCAGGAAGAAGGGCAGCCAGCAGAGGATGAACATGCCCACCACCACCCCCAGCGTCTTGGCAGCTTTCTTCTCTCGTGAGAACTTGAGCAGCTTGACGGTGAGGGCGCCTCGGCCGGCCGAGGCTCCGCCCCCTGCGGCCTTGGCGGGAGGGCAGAGGTCGTGGATCTGCTGGTTCCGGCAGTGGATCCTGAGGGTGAGCTCGTTGGAGTCCTCAGCGCGGTCCCTCATCATGCCGGCCTCCAGGTTCCTGGTGGTGCGCTTGGCCACCACGTAGACACGGCAGTACATGGCCAGGATGACGGCCAGCGGGATGTAGAAGGAGCCCAGCGATGAGAACAGGGCGTAGAACGGCTCCTCCGTGATCACACACACTGTGTCATCCTGCACACACACACAGCAGAGCTTCAGCCTGACCTTTCACCTCTCAACACCCTGGAGAACACCTGCTGCTGGTTTTCACACTCTGAGGACAAGCATCTAAATAAACATCAGTAGTATAAAAGTATAAAAATTAAACATAATTTAATGCCTTTTTCATATCTAAAATAAGTTGTTAAATAAAAAATCTGCAGAATGAGAAGGGATTTTTTTTTTTACAGTTAATTGTCAGAATAATTGATTACAAAACTAACCATTAGAAGCAGCCCGAATGTATAATTTTGACCCTGTTTAGATTATTTGAATCCAGTAATCTAAATTAATGCACAGCGTTCCTGTTAAACTGCATCATCAACTAACTGAGGATGAAGAGCAGATCCAGGAAATCCTTAAAGGCCCAGAATAATCTGAGCTTCAGGTCAGGATGAGAGGAGATGAGTCACCTGGTTTCCTTCATCAATCACAGAAATATCAATGAGATCATCAACTAATTATCAGCAACCCGGATTCAGAGACTCCTTCAGTTACAATAAACACAAAATGAGACGTTACCAAACGGAAAATATCATCAGTAAAACGATCAGTTTTTACTGATCTCCAGGTTTTTGAGATAAAAAAATCTGATTTGATAAGGATGAAGGTGGGTGGAAGACTGAAGCTTCTGTTTCTGACCCACAGATGAATTCAGAGACGGATGAACAGACGGAGAACCGTCTGCTGATGATCCACGAACAGATTCTGGGAACTAGTTCATCTGCTGCTAAAAGAACCTGAACCGTCTGGAACTGAAATGAGTCAAAACTCACCAACACAGGTAGAAATACAGATAATAACTAACCCTGACAGAGCAACACTGTCAGTGTTAATAACTAATACAGAGAGATAAAGAGATAATATTTAATCCTAAAGTAATATAAAGTAATATACTGAACAACCAGGAGAATTAGCTCCTGGTTTCTGTTTCAACTCAACAGGTTAGAACAGCATTTAACGTTAGAAATATTATTTCCTACAGTTCATTGTCTTACTTAAATGTTAATATAATTTATTAATCTCATTTAAAAGATTAATGTGTACAATATGAGGAAAATAATGATGAAAATGGTAAAAGCAGATATTAACCTCACAGTGAAGTTTTCATCTGTTTATATTTTTATTAATGTTTTTTCTGTTTCTGTTAAATGATAGATAATCTTGCTCTTTAACTTGTTTTTGATCATATAGTTTCATCCTTTACTGTTTGCGTTTCCAGGTTGATAATATTGCAGGATGTTTATATAAACTTATTCTTGTTCGTACTGATTTGACCTGATTCTTCTGGCTGGTGGTAATGTTCATGTTTCAGAGCGACGCAGCCTGAATCCAGACATAATCTGAGGAGAAATTAGGGTGATGATACAGAGGCCCTCCAGCCTTCACTACAGAGTAACCATGACAACCAGAGAAACAGGGAAAAGCTGCTCAGAATTTATAAATAAAGACTTTCCCATTAATCATTTTAAACAAGCCATTTTTATAAAATACATCAATAAAAAGTGATTTTTTTTTCTAAAATGAGATCCTGTGTTTATCATTTTATCAGCTTCTGAGGCTCCAGGTGTATGAATATTTATGGGCTCATCTGTTTTTCTCTGTGCAGCAATGAAAATCCCCACCTTGAGTTGGAACCCTGAAAACATCTAAAGGATAAACTCTGTAAACGTGGTGATGAATTGAGGTGATAAAACAGCTAACAGAGTCTGGCCTCTGGTCATAATTCAGTTTTTATTCTGAATTGTCTGAACGAGGCAGAAATGAAAACAGCTGATCCCGTCTGAGGAGGAAAAAGCAACTAAATGATTTGAGTCTTCAGCTGTGGAGAAAATCTCAGTTCAGTCTAATATTTAACTCAGTTCCCAGAGAATGAATGAACTCTTTGTTTTTCAGACGCCGTTTGCTAAAATGAGATGAAAACATGATGAGCCAATGTGACTGTGTGACCACCCAGAGTGACGTGTGTGTTGGATTATTTCAGCTCATCTCTCTGTGGAAACAAAGTTTCCCTGAACGCCTCGACGCTCCGAGCCTTAGAGGTCAGAACTGACCGTCCATCAGACGAATGAAAGAGCAACACACTCGCAGCAAATATAAACATAAACATTAAAAAAAACATTCGTTATCTGGAAGTCTGGTCCACCATAAACTCCACCTGTGAATAAATCTATTAATCACCTTTTGAATCCAGTTATTAAATAATCTCAGTATTGAAGTTCTTCTTCTGAGGATATTTTTAGCTCTAAATATGGAGGTACATTTGTCTCAACAGTATTTAATCAAACGGAAACTAATCTCGATTTAAAAAAGTAAGTTGTGTGCAGAATGTGATAATAGTTTAAATTGGCTGCAGCATTCATATCATATACATACAGATCTGTTTACATCCATGATGGTCTCACATGACGGAAATAAACTGAGATGAATTCAGTAAATAGTTTCCTCTGGTTTCTGAAACTGGACCTGGAGCCCAAAAGTGTTTAATAAATATCTGAAGTTGTTCTTATTCTGTTCCAGCCAGACGATTCTGATCTGGTCCAAACGGGCCCAGTGTTACCTGTGATGGCGGCTGCTTCCAGCCAAGCAGCGGCCCGATGGAGATGACCAGCGCAAGGATCCAGACTCCCAGCATGGCCATCAGCGCGCGCCTCCTGGTGACCACCATGGGGTACTGCAGCGGGTAGCGCACGCCCACATAGCGGTCGATGGAGATGACGCAGAGCGACATGATGGAGGCCGTGCAGCACAGCACGTCCACCGCCGCCCAGATGTCACAGAAGATCCGACCAAAGACCCAGTAGCCCAGAACCTGCAGGAACCAGGAGGAACGTCAGAGAGACGGCCCCACCGCACCGTTCAGATTCACAGACTCACACACACAACGCTTCAGGGAAGTTCTGCTGGTTTTAAACCAGTCCCACTGGTTCTGTGGGATTGGTTCTGTGATCAGTCAGTATCTGAACTGGAACAAAGTTTTTATAGAATCCGTTAAACCTGAACAGAAAAAACATTCAGTTCAGCCTACATGGTGTGTGTGTGTGTGTGTGTGTGTGTGTGTGTGTGTGTGTGTGTGTGTGTGTGTTATGGCTGTGTGTGTCTTAGAGCTTAATTTTATTATCTTTCTTTAATAAAATGTCTCGTATGAAATGTCCATTTTGTGTGAATTTAAAACAAAGTTTCTACTGTACAGGCCTGTCAACATTAACATATTATCATGGACGATAAATCGTCCCAAATTATCGTGATAAACGATATTATTGTTGTTTTGAGACCATTTTCAAATTACATAAAAGGTAAGATCAAAGATCAATAAACTATAAAATCTAATAAACATTTAACACTGAGAGATCTGGAAGACATTTAAATATCCAAAATAAATAAACCAAACAACAGAAACAACAAATAAAATTAATTATTAAGTCTCTGTAAACAAACTTATCCTCCAAAAAAGAGAGATCTAGTTGAGACCAAAACACCAGTGAAAAGTTTTATTATCCGGTTTTTGGTAGAAAGAGAAACAACAAATCAAGGAAATGGAAACTATTGTATTAATTTTAATTTAACATGTTATTTATTGATTTACTGCTTTTTGCAACAGGTTTATTACTGTATGTTAAATGATGTAAAATAATTTTTTAACACTTAATGTTTTCTTCCTTTTAGTTCTGGATTTAGCTCCACGAACGTTCTGACCATATTTCCTGTCCCCCACAGCATGATGCTGCCACCACCGAAACAAACCAATCCTTGGTTCTTAAACTGAACAAACTTGAGCTTTTGGCCAGCCATGACAGCAAATGTTACTGGGAGATAAAATGTCACAGAAATTATCATAATAAATGATATTGAGACAATTTTTAACTAATATAATCATAAAATCAGAATAATGCAAGTAGCAACGCTCAACATTGGAACTGTTTAGTTATAGCAGATCCTGTTTTTACTAATCTGCAGTTACAGAGGGGGTCAAACGTGAGGAATCACTGCTGATGTTTCCTCTTCAGGATGAACAGGCGGCCATGTTGGCTGGAACAGAAACATTTACTGAGTTTGTTTCGGGGCTGGATTAAAAATGAACCATCTGGCCTGAAATAGAATAGAAAGGTGTGTGTGGATGTTCAGGTTGTGTGTTTCCTGCAGCTGGTCTTCATTACGCTGATTCTTTAAAACGAGTCAACAACTGTTTCCAAACAGAGCCGTTCTGTCTGCTGTCAGCTAATGGAATAATCTGATCTGCCGCTGAAGCTAAAAGTCATGAGGAAACACAAACAGCAGATATTTCACATTTTTACACAAACTGATTAAATCGCTTCAACTCAGATGTTTTCTGTTTTTACCTCTTTTATTTTCCTCCATCTGGGTGCAACTAATTATTAATATTAATGTTATTATTATTATAATTAATGTTATTATTACTGCATTTACAGTAACACTTCCCCCTACTATAGCATTATAAGTACCACCAACCATATTTTAGTATTTCTACAAACGCTGTATGTTTATGTTATTGTTCTAAAAGCTGCAAAATACATAAAATTATAATTATTATTGTAATATCAAAATATGCATCATCATAACAGCAAAGCATTGCTTGGATATAATATATGGCAGGCTGACATTTCAGCTGACATTTCCTTTCAACTTTCAGATAATGGTGAAGCATAACCATGGCAATGCTTTGTTTTACGACGGGAAGCAGCTGATTAGCATCTCTACAGCTAAAATAATTCCTGAACTTTGACCCTGAAGAGTCTTCCAGGGCCGATCACCTCCTCTCTAGTTGGAGTCTCCAGCATCTCCAACCAGAGAGGAGTGGCTGAAAGCAAAGGAGGCCGAGCAGCAGCTGATGACGTCAAAAAGGACATGCTAGTGTTAGCATGTTGTTACAGTCATTAGCCTGTTAGTCAGTAACAGTCTGCAGTCAGAGGCCTGTTTAGATCCGTAGTTAGACAGACTGCTACAGGAAGTCCTTCCAGCTCAGAGCATCACCATCAGCAGAGACTTAGTGAAACCAGTTATGATCAAATTTAGTTTCATTTTAGGATAAATGAAGGATTTATATAGATCTGTTTTTGTTCTATTGCTTTATTAATTTGGAGCCATTTAAAAAGAAAAAACAAGCATAAAGAAAATATACACACATACAGATACAATCATCTGGTTGCCACTGTGATTTCAGATTTGGTCATTTTTCTATATCATACAGCTGAGAAATACTATTTGTTATGTGTTAAAGTATAAATAAAATATACTATACTTACATGTTTATTACAATATATTTTGAATTGATTTGAATTTAATTAAGGAATTTATTCCATGTTAAAATGCATTGCTATTTTAGATTTCCAGGTTGCTGTGCAGTCATAATTATTACACTTGTTGCATTTGCATTTATCTCACTAATATTAGCAACATGGTACAACAAATGCTGACATTTTCTGTGTCTTCATTATTATTATTATTATTATTATTATTATTATTATTATTATTATTATTATCATTATCATTAATGTTTTTTTCTTTTCTAATCTTGTTACTCAGCAACATAAAAAGGAAACCAAACAGTTGAGCTTAAAAGCAGAACTAAATATTGCTATTTTTCATCACTTTTTTTAGATGAAAACTATAATTTTACCAATTTATTCAATATAAAAATAACTTTTCCTACTTTCTGGATTTCGCTGGAGCTCTTCAGAGCGGAAAGTAAACAGGTATATAACCCATAATTATCAGCGACTGATCGATCAGGGTTCACTGACCTCCAGGGTGGCGGACACCGGCAGCACGGTGGTGCCCAGCAGCAGGTCCGCCATGGCCAGGTTGATGATGAAGTAGTTGGTGGGGGTCCGCAGGTGCCGGTTACAGACCACCGACAAGATTACCAGGATGTTCCCCACGATGGCGAACATGATGAAGGAGGCCAGCACCATGCCCACCGGCACCGCCCGGCTCAGGTCCAGTGGCGTGGCGGAGTCCGGCGGCCCGGTCCGGTTGGAGGAGGAGTTCTGGTGGAACAGGTCCGGCAGGGAGCCGTTAGTCCGCAGACTCATGCTGGGAAGCGGTCAGATGTTTAAATGGAAATGAACGTTCACTGCGGATAACACCGGGACTTACTTTGATCCAGTCAGTGGGGGAAACTCTTTAAATGTGTGTTAGAGTCCAAACCGCTCCGGTTCCGTTAGTTTATAAAGAGTTTTTAGATGAAAACTTGTGAAAAGAGAGAAATGACCGGCTCCTGGTTCTAGTTAAATCCCGGGCTGAGCTGGGCGCTCGTGCGGAGCTCGCTCGATTTGAGCAGGACGCGCGCGCTGTGCAGCAGCAGGTGGAGGCTCGGGTCCACTCGGGTCCATTCGGACTCCTTCGTGGGGTTTGGGGGTCTCCGGAGCGGCTGGCGGGCTCCTGCCGGCCCAGCGGAGCTCCTCCTCGGCTTGAGCTTTTGATTCAGGCGCAGGGAGAAGATCTGCGTCTCCTTTTATGGTCCAAGTGTTTAATGTGGGAAAGTTGGGAGAGATGAGGGGAAAAAAGGCAGAGACACTGAAACACACTCAGCTGCATCACTCCCTCCCAGAGGCAGAGTGGGACTCATCTGATCTGAAGATGCAGCTTCAATTTAAACCTGCAGCCATAAACTACAATGTTTTACTGGGATTTTATGTGACAGACCAAAACAAAGGGTCCACAGCTGTAACGATTGCTTTTCAATCTGAAAAGTGTGAACGGTCATGGTGGTATTGTAGGGACTGATGGATTGATCAACGATTGGGACGTTGTACCAAAACAGCAATTTGCAACCTTTACCATCCAAAGAAAAATTTCTGCACATAATGCAGCTGAATAAAAAAGTTAGAGCTATAAATTTTACATAACATAAAAAAAATAGATAAATGTTTACTTAATAAAATTGTAATTTGTCCCCCATTTTATCGCTATTTTTAGGTTGTTAAATAAAGAAAAACATCAAACATATCCAAAAAGAAGATGGATGCATTTTCTTCAAAGGGATGTTGATATTTGTGGAAAATATTTAATTAAAAATGGCATTAAAATATATCTTAAAAGCTACAACTGGTACTTTGAGTGTAATTTATTTGTGTAAATTCATGGCAATTGTTACTTAAAAGAACAAAACTAAAAAGAAAAAAGAAACCCTGCCTAAAACACACTCCATAGAGAATATAACATTTTGTGAATCCTCAGCAAAGCAGCAAAACGTGTGATTGATTCTTCCTGCTGAGTGCCAGTTTATGCCAGTTTCAGGAACAAAATGTTCCAATGTTTCACATCTTTAGTAAAAATTATTTCTTTCTTGTTTACGGTGGTTTGTATTTTATACTAAATCTATAAGAAATAAGGAATGAATTGTGGCAGAAACAGAAAAGAGAACCAGATTTTTTACTATAACCAACATAAATCAATGCAATCAAATATTAAACTGGTTATTAAAATAGCTTTATTCTTCTCTATCAGGAACGCCTTCTGTTTGCTGCTCTGCTTCTCGTCCTCCTACGTTAAAATCGGCATATTTAATGTTCCAGAGTCTGTTTCTCTGCAGACACCAGGCTTCAGCCTCCAAGTGAATAATTCAGTGATTGTAATTAACTCCTCATAATGGAGAGCAGAGGAAGGTCTACCACTCATTTAATATCACTTGATGTGTCAGCTGTTACAGAAGCAGAGGATGGAGGTTCAAACGTTCCTCTGCTGGAGGTGAGCCAGCAAATAAAACCTGATTTAGAGAAAAGCCTCAAACTGCAAAAGATTTCCTTTAGATGTTCAAAGCTTCATAACCACAGCCGGATCCTCAGGTCCAATTCAGTTTGGTTTAAGTTTATTTAATAATTTACACATTGCTGCAGGTTTGGATGATTGCTCGGGTTTTGGTGCTTAAAGGTTTGTAATTGTGTTGGTTTCAACAGGAAAAGTCAAAGTTTCTCTTTTTACTCCAGAACTCCATCTCTCTGTGATCCAGCATAGCAGCCTAATTTACGAGCGATCAGAGGTTTCCCATGATCTACATAAAAATATTTGGCCATTCCACAGAAAATATTAATATTTTTGGAATTAAAGGGGGCCTGTTATTCTTTATTTTATGCAAGTTACTATATTTTTATGGGCAAGTCAACATATTTATTACATTTAATTGCACAAAATCCTTCTCAGATAGTCAGATTTCACTCATGAGTTCTGCCTGTTTTCAGCTCCTTTCAGAATGAGCTGCTCTACAGCTCTGTCACTTTTATGCAAATGAGCTGCTGCTAGCCACGCCCCCAAGTCAATGTTTGCACTTTATACAGATTAAAATGGCTGCAAACAGATGTGTAACTGTTTAAATAATGACAGTAAACATCATGGATTCAGCCGCGTTTTCTGAATGTTTAATTGACAACAGTAGCTATTCCGCTGGTAAAACCAGCGGAATAGCTCCGCTTTGGTTGCTAGGTAACGGGGCAGGGATTGGCTGGAGTTGCTAGGTAACAACACAGTGCCTGCGGATTGTGATGTAATAATCAGAGAGGTTTTCCAGACTGAAAAAACATGAACTTATTGTCAGAAAACAGATGTTTGACATCTTTTTAGCGCTAGCAGTCGTGCTCAGGGTTAGAATAGTTCAAGTTTTCTACTATAACTCTGGTAGAGACCCAAATTACAGAACAAAAACTTCCAAAACGAAAAGTCACTTCTGCATAGCATGTACTGTTAAAACTTAACAGATTTTCTTCTGATAATTTATAATGTTTAAGTGATTAAAAGACTTTATAGTGTTTTTAACCACATGTCATGATATGGTTCAAAATGCGGCTGTTTCATCACAAGATGCCATTTGTTGTGTTATTTAATGTTTATTTGTTTATCTGCATTTATTTTTTCCACAAATGCCTAAAATTCAAAACTAATCTCAGTTCAAAATTGGTTGTTTTACCTGAACCACAGCAAAAAATATGATTTCCTTTCCTGTTTGATGAATGAATGCATGAATTAACCCTCACATCCCCATCATAGAGGTTAAAGTAATAATTTGGTCTAAAGTTAATGTAATTTCTAAAAGACCAGCTTGATTCAACATAATTGGCTCCAAATAATTGAATGAATTTGATTGTACTTGACCTTTCACCCCTTTTCTAGAAGAGTTAAAGCCGTTCATTGAGTGATTCTGGTTACTGTTGTAAAGCTGGCTTTACCAACAAGCTTTAAAATTCATGCACATTTTATTGAATTTTGCTCAAACAGCTTCAGGCAAGGTTGTGTTAATTAAATGCAGTCAGGTAATAGTGAACAGTTGTTTTAATTATCAGTATGCAGGACAGTTATTTCCTTTTCTAATTAATGTCTCCCACTTGTAGCCAAACAGATAATCTTCTGAATAACATATTCAGACTTGAGGCAATTTATTATTCAGCCATGAAAGTTTTAAAACAATATCCCTAAAACTTCATGAAATTATGTCACAAAGACACCTGAAGAAACTAGATTTAATACAATTAAATATGTAAGATATGAACTTAAATATTCAGTTTTATCCATGCATTATAGGAATGTCGTGTTAATTTGGGACATTTATGGATTAATTTGAACCGTACTAACTGGGTGGACAAGTTGGGATATAGATATAGTTTCTATTGACCATATAATTATGCAATTTGACATTTAGAAAATAAATTGATTTAATAGAAACACGGTAGAAATGTTTCTACAAAACGTTTTGATGCTAGGTTGAGGTGGGTTTTTTGGAAATTTGGTTTATTTTGCAAAACTGCAATGAAAATACTTTTTTGCATCACATCCGGTAGTTTATCACACAAGTCATGTGAAAAACAACCGGATGTTACTACTGGTGAAAACGCAGAGGAAGAAGACAGGAAGTAGTTGGAGGATGATGCCGCTGTTACTTCATGTTTTTAAATTACTTATTGTGTGAAAAAACCTATGTGGATTTAATTGCATTTCCTATTTAATGAAGCCTAGGCGAAAATTCAACCTGAGAGACTCTCTTCAGCGGCATCATCAATTACCACCCCTCAGCCAACCAGGACCAGATCATCGCTCTGCTCCAGCCAATCACCTTGCTGTCATGATCCCTGGGTTTCTGTGTGTTTATTTTGGAGTTCTTCTGTGTTCAGTCCTGTTTTCCCTGTGTAGTCCTGTTCCCTGTGAGTCTCTGTCCTCCCTGTTGATTGCTCCCCAGGTGTGTCGTATTCCCTTGATTACCCCGTCTGTATTTAAACCCACCTGTTGTCTGTGTTCTTCGTCGGGTCCTTGTCGTCGTTTGTCTAAGTTCGTCGTATGTCTAGGTTTGTCTAAGTTGTCGTCTATTCGCGCCAGTTGAACTGCTAAGTCCTGGTTTGCGTTAGCTCTCGTCTCCAAGTCCTGTTGTCAGTTGCTACCGGTATTTGGCTGTGTGCCTGTCTCTGCCGTGCTGCCTGTTCTTGGACTGCTCTGAGCTTCATCATTAAACTCATCATTTTTCACCATCTACCTGGGTCTCAGCGATTATCCTCACCACCAACCACACCTTTTCATGACACTTGCAAGAACTCCTTCAAAAGGCCAATCAACCTCGGATTCGCCAGCTGACTACCCTGAGCTTCGCCCTGAGCCAATCATCCAAGCTACCAGTGATTCTCAGCTTGCACGTCTTCTGCGTCCTAGCACCAAATTCTCAGCTCAATAAACCGTCTAACTGCTGTTTTCTCTCTCCTTGTGAGTCTCTACAGACTGAAATGGAAGCACAGCAATTGCAAAATTGTAGGGATTTTTTTTAGCAAAACATTGACAAAATTTTGCACACATTTATAATGGAAACGATGCAGAGGGTCAAAGTTAGTAAAGCAATCTCCAATATTTGGCCAAATGTGTAAAACGCCACGTAGCAAGTTGAACCTCAACCAGCCCACATGTTTGGGATTTATGGAGGGAAAATAAACACCAAGGCAGCTCTGTCTCATATCAGCAGATTCATTCAGCCTGTTATTAGCATGTATGCTAATAATAGGATAAAATAGCATATATGCTAATGCTAATAACAGGTCAACAGTGGAGCTAATTTTTCGTTTAGCCCTTCAGAGTTTTTGTTAACCTTCAAAATGCTGGTTTTTGAGAGGAAACATTGACACACGGTTGAGGTCACTTCAGCTCCCCGGGGGTCCGTCCACCAACACCACACCGCTCATTTCATTCCTGTAGGCTCCATTAACAAAGCTAATAAATTTCCTGGAAGTGCTGACGCTGACGGTGAATGTCCTCAAACACAGAAATGATTTAATGAGGAGATTAAATGCGTCTGGGCTGCTTCCCTCTGGAACAATCAGAAACACCGGGTACCGACTCGCCGAGGAGGCGGAGCGGCTTCTGTTTGTCAGGTTTCACTCAGAAACACTACACCAGGTCCGGATCCAGGCCGGACCGGGCAGAGTCCCGCCCTGACGTCTGGGAGTGATGCAAGGCCAAGGCTGCATCACTTCCAGTCAAGGTCGCCCAGTTCCAGCTGGTAAAAGTAGCCTAGCGGCTATTTCCAGTTAGCAATGCGCAGAATCCCGTCAACAACACGGCAGCAGCAACCGTCATGACAGCGGCAGCCAATCACAGCGCAGAGCCACAGGCAGGAGGCTCAGGTTCAGTTGGTGTTATCACTAGGATTACCTTCAGTTTGAAGGTTGTGAAACCTTCGTGAATAACATCATGAAGGTTTCAACAAAGGAGCATTGGGGCCACAGGACAGTTACAAAAAAGGAGTAAATTTCTGCCCAAAATCTCAGAAATTCTGGCAATATTTTCTAGAAAAAATAGAATTTTTTTTTTGAGTTTGAAAAGTAAAAAAAAATGTGCAAGAAAAAAACTCTAAAATTTTGAGAATAATCTAAATCTAAATTTGCCTAAAAATTGAAAATTTCTGAATTTCAAAAATCAAAAAATGTATTAGAAAAAAACCCAAGATATTTGTCAATTAATTTCAGAAATTAGCAAAAAACATGGAAATTCCTGAGCTCCAAAAGTTGAAAATTTGAAGAAAAAGAAAAAACTAAGTTCTTAAATTTTGATATTACTCTCCAAAAATGTTCACATTTTCTGAGTTTCAAAAGCTCAAAGTTTAAAGTTAATAAATTTCACAAATTTTCTATTTTTGCAGATTATGGATCTTGTTTTTTTCTAGAAAGATTCTGTTCTTTTGGCACAAATTTACCTCTCCTTTATTTTTCTCTCTGTGATGGCCCTAATAGGCCGCTGTAGGTTTCCACCATCTTCATCGGCCTGACATTAAAACGCTGTGTGACCTCCACATGGAGGCTGTTCATCAGTCAGAGGCACGGAGAGCTTTATAACGGTCTGAGCGGAGGAGGAGGCGTGTGAGTCAGACCGAGGTGAGGCAACGTCAGCACAGCTTTAAATTCCACACAGACTCCTTAAATCTGCAGCTGACAGGCTGATGGGGAGGATGAGGAGGAAAACGTTCAGAGGAACCAGAGTCTAAAAAAGACCAAACACGTCATCAAGATCCTTTTTCCCCTCCAGAGCTCTTTAATGATCTCTGTTTCAGTCACTTATCGATTCTCTGGTGGGGTTTTATCTCTTGAAGCCGCTGTAAGGGAGAGCGTATGATTTGACAGACAAAGTGAGCTGAATGTGCAGGTCAGCGCCGCTGCAGGTTGAATCTAAACATAAACAGTCGACAGAGACAGAGCGGTGTTCGTTCTACAGAGCTTAAACATCCAGTTTGGTCCAAGTCTGAATCCAGCTCCATTATAACATCTTTACAGATAGATTTTAAACCCATGAGGATTACATCTGCTCCTTTCTGTCTTTTAATTGTTTACATTGAGTGATGCTGCCTTTGTTTTACCTTGGAAGGAGCAGACTGGATCTGGGAAAGCCAAACCAGCCAGTGTTGGTTCCAGTGGGATTCACTACTGGTTGGGCTATGTCACCAACGTGCTACAAGCTGAGAACTTTAGATTTATATGTATTTTATACATTCAGCCACTAAACAAACACGTTAACTGTGTTTGAGAACAAGAGACAAAACATGCAAAGTCCAAACCAACAGTTCAGCCTCCTGGTTGGTTGGTTGGTTGGTTGGTTGGTTGGTTCCTTCATTGGTGAATAGGATGATTGGTTTTGTTGGTTGATTGGTCTGTAGGTTGGTTCATTCATTGGCTGTCTGGTTTTGGTGTAGCCATGGACTCAGTCTTAAACTTAAACACACATAAAGTCCATAACCAAATCATCCATCTGTCACCTTCCAAATACTGTCAGAAATAATGGCTTCTTGTTGAAACAGGACTCGGAAAAAATGCTTTTAGTTTCAGTTGGTTTACTATTAAAATGGTGTTTGTTTGTTTGTTTGTTTTATTGTTCTTCAAACCCAACCAGGCAGGTTTGGTTTAATATTCCTAATGGGTTTGATATCGCTTTAGAAACTTTAGAAATGCTGCTGATGAAGCTACTAGCTAGCATTAGCTTTGGATAGGCTAAGGGGTAGCCTATCCAAAGCTAACGCTAGCGATTAGCCTATCCAAAGCTAACACTAGCTAGTACTCTCCTTTGCAGCACTTGTGCCAGTCCATCATTGATCAGATCAATAGCTAGCTTAAATATAGATATAGCCTCCTGGAACAAGGACTTAGCCACCAATGGGGCCATAATAGTCTTAGTTATGGGGCTGAAACGGTGCCATACTTTACTGATCTCAGAGTTTCTGTCAACAGAAACATCGTTACTCTGTTTCCAGAACCAGAACTAGAGAGGTTTATATGAAAAACCAAGATGTTCTAGAAACTGTTCAACGCTGAAACTTTATTGGTACTGCAGTACTTTAGCAGTTTTTACAAATTTTTTTGGTAAAAATTTATTTCACTGCTTCTTTCTTTAAACCTCATGACTAAGCTGCTGTTTATTTTATTTCCTTAGAGCTTTCTATGGTCTGTAAAGCCTTTTTATTTGCCGTGTGAGGAACGAGGCTCCATAAATAAACCAGATATTTTCAGGTTTATCTTTTACATTTCTGATGGCTGGACGTGTCGTTGCCTCATGTTGTTGTTTATCTCCACTGCCACTGACGGATGGAAAAGCTGGTGGCGCTCAGGAGCGCTGATGAACACACACATCATCCAGAGATGTTGCAGTGTGTGTGTGTGTGTGTGTGTGTGTGTGTGTGTGTGTGTTTGGCACTATGATTAGTTCAATAATATCTGCAGGGCTCGTCTGAGAGCGAGCCAACGCTCCGTCAGCAGATGGTGCTTTTAAAAGGTTGTGATGCTGCTCATTATTCAACTGCAGGGAAACTTTAACGCTGCGGCCGGTGCGCTCAGCAGTAAAAACACTCCGTTACCCCACAGACCTGCTCCTCCTCCTCCGATGCTTTCAGGCCCTCAAACATGTCAATTATCCTTTTAATCCAAAACACAAATACAAGCGATTATTAGAGTTTTAGGGGGACTGAGCGCTGAGCAGCACTGGCTTCTTCCCATGACCCCCGAGGTCGCCATGTTAAAAAACGTCTCACGCAGACGGAAAGACAAAAACTGCAGTTTTCAGTTTCTGCATAGGCCCCCTAAGGGCCCCTGAGGTAGCCGGGCCCCTGCTGACCCTCATTATGTTCATGTCAGAACCCAGAGTTCAGTTGGACCCGCTGGTTCAACATTAACTCACATCTAAAGCTTCAGAGTGAAGGCTTTGGAAAAAAATGACTTTTAAATGAAATCCTGGCATATAAAACTACAAAGTCATAACATTAGCAGGAAAAAGTCCTAACTTTATGGCTTCCATCCAGAGTTAATTGTACGCTATATTGATCATATAATGCTTTTTTTTCCAGTAAAGCCCAAAGCAATTTACAAATTTTTCTTTTTAAAAGCAAACGTGCAAAACCATCTTTTAGTTTTGGATCTACAATAATTTAACGAATCCTCTGTCTAAAATATTCAATGTTTAGTTAAAATCTCGACATTTGCTTTGTAAATTTTGTTTTTTGAAGAAACCTAAAATCAATCAAAATGCACCAGGACAACTTTGGCCCATGTGACAAGAAGTTTGGACATCCTTATGTTGGTGAACTGAGGTGAGGTGTTTGTGTGTGTGTTTGTGCGCGTGTGTGTGTCGGATTGTGAAGGTGGCCTTCTCCTGCCTTGGCTCTGATCTGAATTTCAGAGTCCCACAGGAACCATCAGACAGTTAATATTCCTGCTGCCGGCCAGGAAGTGATGCTGACTCAAAGTGCTGAATCTGGGATGAATTTCTGCATCTCTACCTCATCACAACAGCTGAATAAAACAACATCAGTAACATGTGCAACAAAATATGAAAACACATTCATGTTATTTTCATTGAACATATCAGTTTTTCCAAATCTATAAAATAGTTTATCTTAAAGTTCAAGAGTACAAAACTCCCAAGATTCCACACTGTTGTTATTTTTTTAAACAATAAGTTTAAACTGGATTTAATGGAGTTTTTCTCCTGATGGTCTGGTAGACCCGGTTCTATTGGAACCAGAACTTCATCATCTGTTCCTCCTCCAGCTGTTGTGGTTCTTTCTCTCTGCTCTGAGTCAAACCAACCAAACCCTCTGAGCAATCTATTCCCTTCCTCGCCTGTGGGAGCGCTGCACCAAGAACCAGTCAAGGAAACGACACAAAAACCTCAAGAAGACACTGAGGGCAACATCCTTCTTCACCAAATGGAAACTAAAATGGAGGCGTCAGATTTTAGCGGTTGGAGGATTTCTCTTTAGTCTTTGGCTAAAGACCACGAGCCATTTCTCCAGCTAGCGCTAGGCTAGCACATTAGCTTTGATTGAATTTACCCAAAATGCCCTGCCCTGACATCCACTTCCTGCTTTTGAAGTGGTCTCCCGTCCGCTTGGCGTTCACATATGCATTCAAACCGAACCAGAGTTCACTTCAACCGAACCCAGACCAAGGTTTGGAGGACCAGAGGTCAGAGGTCGGTTAGCATTCACACCAAACAAAATGAACTGGACATTTTAGGCACACGGACTGGAGTTTGATTAATGCAGATTAAACAATGACTGCAGTTGGATTTCGTTAATTTTAAGACCCTAAACATAGCAGCATGGTGTACTTTCTTTTTTCAGAGACTGTGTGTGAGAACATGGAGTTTGTCCTGTAGGGGTCATTGATCCATTCATCAACAGAAAGGCGAAGTCTGCAACCATCAGCGCTGTCAAGAAGAACAGATTGGTTTGTTTTCCTCCAGCAGAAAATGAGGGATGAACTTCAGACGCTCTGGGAAGCAGAAAGAAGAAAGAAACACGTCAACTGTGAAAGTTCAGTCAGAAAACGTTGAGAGGACTCATCAGGTAGCAGACTGTCATCAACACTCAGGATGTCAGATTCACACACCCTTCAGTGCTGGTGAAGTTAACATTGACAAAACGTGACTTTCTGCCATGTTAGCCTTTTAAAAGCAAGAGCTGACACTCCAAACGATTCATTCTGATCCGGTTCTGTTCAGAACTATTGACCAGTCTGATAAAACTATCCATGTCTGAACTCCAGCCATCTGACTTTGTCTCAGCGAGCTTCTTCAAATATAAATCAAAAACGGTGTGGCGCTAATGATGCAACCCAGCCAAGTTTCCTGCCAATAAACAAAGAAAGTTTTATCTCTAGGATTTAACTTCACATCAGGTGTAGAAATACACACTGCAGATCCAAACCGTCATTGTTCATCAGGCATCAACGTCGTGGCTGCTTTGACAGACATTAAAAATTCTCATCCAAGTGACTTTTACATCATTGATATGAGAAATGTGTCATAATTCTGCAGCAGAAAAAGCCACACAAACTTCCAGAAAACTGCAAAACAGCTGAAGCTGTTTTTAAATCTGGACTAAACCCCCTAAAACTAAAGGTAATTTAGAGCTAATCTAGAGCTGCTTTTGATTCATAGTAACTGGAACGTTCATCAACATATTTTATGAATATTTGCTCGATAATTTTGATGGCATTTAACAAAATGTGATGTTTATTGCACAGAAGTCTGGTTGCGGTTGGATTTAATTAGTAAAACAATGCTGGTAAAAAAGTTGGGTTTCAGCTAAAAATTATAATTCTGGATCTGGTCTCCAGCAGTGGTTCTTTGTTGGGATTGATCTGCTCATCGGGACTCCAGTGCTGAGAGCGGCCTCGAGCTCTCTGATCCTGAATTATTCCTCTCCAGTCTAAAAACAGCAGCACGTCCCTTTAAATTTCTGTTCCACATTCCTGGGATTGCAGCTTTCAGCGCGGACCGTTCAGGCGTGTGACAGCTGGGAAACAAGCGGCGTCAGGCTCTCCGTTGTTCTGACCCTGGTGCTGATGGACCAGCTCTGCATGATTCTAAACAGGGAAATGCAGGACTTCACCAGAGTTTGGGAGAAGTTCTAGTTGGTTTTCCTCCTCCGCTCCTGCTGGACCGGCGGCGTTCAGCAGCTGGTGGGAGTTTCACCATGATGGATGGAGGAGGACGCCATGCTGCTCAGCTGCAGGACTGATGTCTTAACGACTGAATTCAGGTCAGATCCAGAACTTAACCTGATACCTCGAGGTTGTTCCTGCTGCAGGGAGCCGGGGCCTCAGGATGAGCAGAAGAAGAGCGTTTTCCCTCTGATGGTGGAGCAGATTGAGGTGTTGCATAACTGGATGATTCAGAGCAGCAGATTTAGTGATGAAGATGAGGATGGTGAGGTTCAGCAGCAGGTGGAGGAGGAAGAGGAGAAGGCTGCTCTAGAGTTTAAAACAATCAATCTGAGTCCTTCAGCTCAGTTTCTGCCTTAAAAACACATCCAAGATTTTATAACAAACCATCAAAATGGAAAGGAAGAAAATTATTTAAAGTCTGGCTGCATACATTTTCAGCTTTTTTATTAACAGTTTTTGGATTGCTATTGTAAACCTCCTAAAAACAAGAATTATTTTTCCTTCCAAGTCACCGTTATGTAATATTTTGTGCTGGTTTGTCACAATCTCAACAAAGACAATGAAAGCTACACAATTTTTAAAAAGCAACCCCAGCAAACCAGTTATGTACCCATTTAAAACATTTTCTACTGCTTGTAGCTGATTTTATATGCTTTCCGTCTGTTGGTTTGTTACTTCATGTGTAAATGTTGCATTTTATGTAATTTTTTACTTTTTTAATAGAACATGTGTTCTGGGTTTTGTCCTGTGAATTGGATAGAGAGGCTGTTTTGATTTTTCTGCTTACTTGTCTTAAGACACAGGATGAAATTTAACTTTTTGTGCCAACCCCTGCATATTTACAGTGCCATGAATTGTGGAAATGTGGATTAAACTTTAAAGGGCTGATATTATGCTTTTTCCAGGCACATAGTGTCATTTACTTTCATTTATTGTAAAAATGCTACATATATCAAACATGACTTAAAAGAAATTTGATTTTGTAATTTAACTCCTTGAAATTGGCTCTCTGTCTCTTTAAGAACCTTCTAGTCTTTCTGAAACTCTGCTTTCAGGAGCCCATCTCAACAAAACTCCTCCATGATGCCGCTTTCAACCATTCTGGAGATCAACAGATGTGCAGTTCCACCAGGTGTTTGCTGCTGTTGCTAGTCTGATGGAGCTGCTTAGAGATGTGGAGGCGGACCTTTGTAAAAAGAGACGGAGCTTTGTGAGAGCAAGCATTTAGGCACGAGAGTAGTTGCCATGGAGATTAAAGAATTTCTAAAACATGCACAAGAGAATCAAACAAACACTCCAGACACGTTTTAGATTAGGGAAAAATATTAAAACAAAAAAGTAAAAATGTACACAATACTGATCCTTTAAACATCTTTAATCCTAGAAATGTGGATCTAATGGTGAAGAATCGACTTCAGTCCCCATAAAAACCAATGGACTTTTCAGGAAAAGTCCTAAATAGGCAATAAAAACAAGTACACACTCTCTCATACACACACACACACACACACACACACACACATGGCGCACACATACACACACACGCGCGCATGCACAGACACGTGACTTACAGCCTTGTGGACTATTTCTATCCTTCCTGAAGCATTTGAGAACTTTATCGCAGCATCTATTTACTCTGTTTCTATCTGTAGAACATGTCAGAGCACTCAAAGCCTCTGCTGGCTTTCTCCAGATCACTTTTATTAACTTTAAACTTTGCCAATTTAATTTAAATGGTCTTTAACTAAAGGTAATTTTTTTGTTTTTAGTTCCATTTGTGCAGATTGAAATAATAACTAAAATTATAGGGGCGATTACTATTTCCCAAGACTGGTTTAGATAATTTTTTTTTACCTTTAATGAAAACAAGTAAATAAATAAAATAAATTAGAAATCTGCCGTTTTTATTTTCTTAAGTCCTCTTTGTCTGATATAGTAACATTTGTTTGATCTGAAATATTTATCTGTGCTTTTAAAGGTGTAAAAACTTTCACACTATTGTATTGTATTCTATTTAATCTGTAGCTCCTTTTTCTGAAGAAATTATGAGTGGAATTTGTTCCTTTTTAAAGAAATTGTGTAATCAGTTGGCTTGATAGTTTATTTTATTATTTTTTAAATATTTGTACTCTTGATTGTCTGAAATAAATAAATAAATTTGATGGAATAGGATAAAAAATAAATCTCTCTTCTGGAGAAACAGTAGGGAAATTATTCCCATTCATGTTGCATCCATAGTTCATCTACAGCCTGAGGCTTTCCTGAATAAATCAGAAACATAAAAACAGAAAATAAACTTTGTTTTGTTTTGTAATGTGTTGTGCTTCATGTTTCTGTCTTGAAATCAAACACAGTTTGTTTGATAAAAAGCTTTTCTAATATTTCATGTTCTGTTTAGTTTTATGTTTTTCTTTTTGAAAACACAGTTACAGTTAAACCGTCACGCTGTATTTATGTAACATTGCTATTTTTCTTGTTAGTTTGAACATAAATGTTGATTTAAAATCAGACTCAGTACATTTAATCCACCTATCTTAAAACTAAATATCCGTTTTCAAAATGTTTTGCTATCTGTTTTAAAGTCCAAATTCAACTGGATGAAATGTGAAAATATAACCAAACATTAAACCGACTTCCTCGTTTTGTGAAACTCCCTGGGAGACGCGGCAGCAGGCTTTTAGCTTTCACAATGGAAAACTGCCAAGAACAGCTTTTATGCTCCAAGTACAACTGTTGGTGCTTTTCTTTTCTTCCTTTTATTTTTTTTGTTCACACTTCTTCTTCAGTTGGATTTATTTTTGTCTACAGCGAAAAGTCCTTTGGTTTATGAAGAGAGCCACAAAATTATCAAGAATCTTTGTATCTTGCACACAAAGAAAGAGAAACATTCAAATTGTTCATACTAATTCACTAATATCATACTAATACTAATATAATTTTTAATGAAAACTAATAACTTATTAACTTATTGCATATTTGTTCTCGTTTTTAGAGATTTATTATATAAATTGTCTTTCTTCTTGCATGCGTTGATAATTCCCTTAATAATCCTGGGATTCTCCACATGTTTGTGCTAGTTTATGTATTTACAGAATGAGAAATGTTTTTCATGTATGGCATTAAAACAGCCTCTTAACATCATGAG
>NW_006800366.1:262696-281692 GCF_000485575.1 Poecilia formosa
AGGACCAAAGAGCGAACCATGAGGGTCTACATCTAATAATGCCCCTGTTTTTTTTTCTGATC
The DNA here is from genome assembly GCF_000485575.1 of Poecilia formosa. NCBI lineage: Eukaryota > Metazoa > Chordata > Actinopteri > Cyprinodontiformes > Poeciliidae > Poecilia > Poecilia formosa. Next base: position 262,759 of record NW_006800366.1, read on the forward strand.
TTTTGGGTTTTATTGATATAAATATTTTCCACATTTGAATTTCTCTCACTTTCAAAAATCACTTTCAACATTTGTTTAAAATTGTTTTACAGCTACATTAGTGAGAATATCATTTTTAATGAAAACTAATAACTTAACTTATTCTCATTTTTAGAGATTTATTATATAAATTGTCTTTCTTCTTGCGTGCGTTGATAATTCCCTTAATAATCCTGGGATTCTCCACATGTTTGTGCTAGTTTATGTATTTACAGAATGAGAAATGATTTTCATGTATGGCATTAAAACAGCCTCTTAACATCATGAGCCTAAGCTACATTTTAATTAAGTCAGAATATGTTTGACCTGGTTCAATTTATTATCTTAAAAATAGATCAAAAAGCTACATGAAGAGACAGATGGTCAGTTATATCATTAAATGAAACATTTCAACTTCACTGTCATTTATGCTCAGATTTTATGTTAATGTTGCTATAATCTGAGGTAATAAAGTCTGTTATGTTTCTGTGATCGAACTTAATATTCAGATCTCCACTATTTAAATATTTTTATGCTAATTTTAAAACTCAGCATTTAGATTATCCGGAAATATATTAAGACATGTCCTTGAGGGTTGATTTATGCAAATAACACAATTTTAGACTCCTAATATTAATTTCTAGAGATAAAAATTATAATTACTTTTAATTTAATTTGGAGAAACTTTGTTGTTTAGAAATACAGTATCAACATAACATCCGATTTCCCTTCACTTTCTGTTTCCCCTATTTGCAGATCAAATATTTGCATAAATTTTATTTTTTTTTAGATTAATCTTATTCATTTTATTAGGACAGTGCACATTAATTAACAATAATACAATTCATGGCAGTGTAAATATGCAGGAATTAGTATTGAAGCTAACAGAAGTATAAAAAAGCTTAGGTAGTCAAATGAAAATCTGCAGAATATTCAAATTTTGTATCCCATTACCATAATTAAATAATTATCAGAATATTTGATAGTGTAATCAATTATTAAAGTAATGTAAAGTTCCAACTTTTGTATTTATGCAAAACTCAACTTTCCTGTAACGATCCAATCAATCAATCAATCAATCAATCAATCAATCAATCAATCTTTCACTGATGAATAAGAATGTATTAAAGCCTTAGTGTTGGTGTTCATCGTGGATTCTGACTCTTTCTTTCCTGTTTCTTTGATTATAAAGGTCCAATTAGTAAACAGGAAGTCCACCCATGCTCATTTACCTCTAACTGATACAAACACCTTTAGAACAGACACTTTTCAGCAGTTTTTCAGAGAGCCTGGTCTGAACTGATACAAACAGAGGCTTCTTGAGGAGCCTCAGTGGGAGTTTAAACAGCAGAGCAGAAAATAAATCTCCCACAACAGAGGAGGCTGGTCCACCTACAGCAGCTCAGCTTAACTCCTGCAGATGTACAGCTCAACAGATTTATTCTTTCCATATTGATTATTTATAACCTGACCCCTGTGTGTGTGCTGTGTGTGTGTGTGTGTGTGTGTGTGTATTCTCGTTTTTCTGTCTCCACAGGACACAAGGCAGGAATGAACTTTGTGAGGACATCATGTCATATCCTCCAAAAGAAACAAAATTTCGATTTTTTGTTATCTGGTGACTAACCTAATATTTGAATTCTTGTGAACGCTCTTTGATTTTTTTTTTGTTTGTTTTGTTTTGTTTTTGACTTTGACTTTTTTCCAATTTGATGTTTATCCTCTTTACAAATTATAATTTTCTTTGTATGTTTTTGTTTCATTTAATTTGTGAAGTATCATTTATCTGAGACATATGTTGTCCAAAACATGTTTAACCTTGTAGCAACCAGAACACCCCAGACAGACCTGAGCTATAAACTTCATTTTTTTCTTCAGATCTTCTCCAAATGCATGTAATGGCATATTTATTCCAAGCAGGTGGCATCTCAGAATCATCAAACTATGATTCATAGCATTTGCAACTGCTATGTTTATAAATACTTTGGACTGAATGCTTGTCAAGAGTGGTTCTACAAAGCTTACAGATACCTCGTAAAATGCCATGTTTTCATGCAACATTAAACCTGGGTTGTTTGTTTCACCTTTAATATAACTCCTAACCTGAACAACTCAATTGAGAGTTATTCAGGTTGAAATATCTTAGTGGACTTATAGGGCACCATTTGTAGTTACACAGTTAAAAATTTTATTATTTAGCATACTAGAGAAAAAAATGGAGGTTCATTTAGCATGATATTTTAACCATGTTATTCATTCAATTATAAATGTCACAATTTCATATTTTTCATATTAAATATTTCAAAATATTTAGCTCAGAACTAAATATTTTTAAAATATAGCTAATTATTTAGCTTGTAAACTTTTTTTATTCAGAGCCATTTTATTTACAAAAGAAATGTTTAGCTCCAAACTAAAACTTTAGATCTGAGCCCAATATTTAGCTTAAAGCTAAATATTTAGATTACACACAAAATACTTTCAGTCATTTCAGTCATTTCACAAAATAATTTCAGTCAGAGAGTAGAATCAGTCTTAGCATAATTTTATGTGTATGTGTTTAGCTTAATTAAATAATAACTATATAAGTGTAGTGCAAATAAAATAATTGATTGCATTGATGGGTTTTTCTTAAGATTAATAATTAATGATCATTTCAGAAATAATTTCCCATATAAATCCGATACAAATATCTCTTTGCCTTTTTCATCTGTAGTAAATATTTAACAAGATTCATCCCTTGGTGTATGCAGCTGATTGGTTTATGAAAATTAAAATAATTCATTGTGCTTCAACATTTCCACAGATGTACATTAAATACAGCAAAATAAAATTGAGGTTTAATATTTTGTAAACAGCAGGTAAAACGTCAGCAGCGATCAGTTTAATGCAGCAGCCTCCAGCCGTAAAGCACTTTACTTTACGAGCGCTGGCTGGCGTGTTTCCATCTCGGCTCTTTGGGGCCGAGCGCAGATCAGAGAGAATCAGAGCGAACATCTGAAGCAGCTGCTGTCTTTAATCCACAGCTCCTCTGAAAGGATCCAGGTATTTGATGTCCTCTCCGCTCCGTAAACAGCCAGCCGCTCTGAGTGCTCACATTAAGGAAGGAGGTGAAAACATGAATACTGAGCAGCCCCAACATCACACAGGGAAGCTAACAATGGAGGAACATTTTCACATGAAGTCAACCCTGAACCGACGCCTCAAGGTGCCTTCATCATTTCCATGAGGAATATAAAAATATAAGAGCTGAGGGACCAGCAGCAGATGGACAGTTACTCACATTTGGATATTTTTATGTACTTTATTGAGATTTAATGTCACAGTTTTGCATTTTCTTTTACATTAGCTTTATTCATTAATAAATATGAACAGTTATGCAACAATTAAAAGAAATCATGAAAGAAAAGGAGCAGAAAGAAGTACAAACTTATTTTATTTAAATTTACCCTCTAATTAAGTTTCTTATTTAGCTATGTAAAGATAATATTAGGGATTAATGTCAGAAGACTATAAGACTGTATTTTAAATATATAACAAAATATCAGTTCATTCAATGCCATATCACTTCTTCATAATTTTTAAATTTCTTTTAAATGCAGAAAGAAATTTGGATTGGTTTTATCTGTTAACATTGGTCAGTTGTTTAACTGAAATGCATCTGAAGTTTGAAATGAATCAGTTTTTTTAATCAGTTCCTTTTAAGTTGTATTTGCTTTCTCTTTTTATGTAGTGAATAATTTTGAAAAGGAAGGACAAAGTAGTTTTTAAAATATTTTTCAGAACTTTATCATTTTGCAAAGAGAGGAAAACATTTCAGAAATCCCAACAAATTTGGTCCAGTCAATTAACCAATTAATCAGACAATAAATTAAAAGGAGTTCAATAATTTCCATTCTGATGATGAATATTTTTTGAAGGGTAATTTTGTTTGCAGAATCCCCTTTGTTTATAGTCTTGATTGTGTTTTTTAAATTTTATTTCCATTTTTTTCTTTTTTTGGTTGTCATGTTTAATTTTGGATATTTCAAATATCTTTCAGTATATCTTTCAGTTCCTGTGTGAAGTGATCTTTACAATAGTAAAGTTTATTATTAAAGAGCGTGAACTTGCATTATTATACCATTATATGTATATTACTTGAAAATAATATACATATAATGTATATTATATGTATATAGTTTATTCCATAGAATAAACTATGGAATAAATCATAGTTTATTCCAATAATCATTGGGCTAATTTATCATCCATTAAAACTTGCTATTGTGGTAGGCAATGATTAATGTAATTTGGCAGAAAACTGATAAAAACTGCTTGGATTTGATTGACAAAATAATATTTAAGCAGACAGCTGTTCCCTTAAAGTGTCTATTTGTGCGTTTCACTAGAGGGCAACATGAGAAGCTACGGCAGGTCAGTTTGGACCCCTGCACCATCAGTTTGACACATGATCCAAACTCTGCTTTCATTTATGTATTTTGGACTTGACTATGTGCATCTTTTGTATCTGTTGCCATAGGAACGTCAGGTTTGACGCGTTGCTCCATGCTTCATCCACTCCAGCGTGCATTAGCCTCCAGCTAGCCACTGATTGCTTTATGCTAATGTGAGCAGGCGGCGGCCATCATTAAGGCTGAGAGGCTCCATGAGCTGCTGCTGCTAAAAGGCCTGCAGCTGCCCTGCATGAGGCTAATTAAGCCGCTAATGTGAGAACGAGTCGCTGATGACACTTGAGACGTCGCTTCCATCATCTCTGATCTCATCCTCAACCAGAAACTTAGCAGCTTTGATTCAACACAGACTCGGCTTAATTGCTTTAATCTCAGTAATTGGTCCCGTTTAGATTGGAAGAGTGTCTCCTATCTGCATGCAGAGACGTGTTTGTTGGAGCTTTTTAGCACCAGTGCATCCATGCAGAAAGACTTTGTATTTTTGAGGAATATGTATTAATGCAGGAGTGTGCAAACGTCAGTCACAATAAGAGCTTTTTAAATCCCCCAGTCCTCTCCAATCTGACCTGAAGGACAATTCTTCATCACTTTAGGATACAAAACATTACGTCAGAGAGATGAGTCAATTGGAAAGTTACAACAAATTAATGTTTTCTGATGTGTATTAAATTTTAGGCTTCAGAATCAGAACTTTATAGAACCACTTTCCTCTGTAGGTCTACTGTGTCAGAACTCTGAATTTGCTTTAGTCTAATCAAAGGGTTTCACCACAACCCCCCAACTAAATCAATACCATTATTTTTGTAAACTTGTTGCTCTTTTTACATTTAATTTTCCATTCCCACATGTTTGACTGATGTTCTGTGGTTTATCGGCTTTACATTTGTTATAAGAGCCTGTTGTGAATGAACAGGCAAAACAATAAACTTGATTTAAATGTTGTATAAATAAACACATTAATAAATGGACATCATTTAATTGCATACAGTCAACATTTTACCAATAACACAAACAATCCCAGTTTTAGGTAATCCAACGCAGTTGCATTAACGCAAAACTGGTAAAATAAACAAAACTGGACCTGAAAACAGATCATAGTGGTAAAATTCACAACCCTCCACAAAACGATCCAAACAACCTGAATGTCAAGTAAATCAATGTCGAATTTTGTACGTCCATATCAAGTTTTCATAGCTGGTAGTTGAATAATAGCGCCTCTGGTGGCTGGATGAATGAAAGGCTTGGTGAAATGTCAGCAATTACTTTTTCTCATAGATTTTTCTTCCTTATCTCGACACACAAAAAAACAGTCTAGGAAAAAAAATGACACAAAGACAGAAAACAAAATTTATGATGACAAAATTAAAACATTTATGGGGTTCCTATTTTATTTTATTTTTTATTTTTTGCATGTTTTTTCTCTTCTCTCCAACTTTCTGGCAGCCCTCCCATTTTGAAAAACGCTACTCTACGGAATCTCTGAGACCAGAACCAGAACATCTCAGATTAAACGGGCCTCTGGTGGGTTCTGACCTCTGACCTCTGCAGATGGTATTTATTTGAGTAAAGAAGGGCAGAATTTTTGTTGTTGTTTTGTTTTGTTTTTTTTTTTTTTTTTTTTTTTTTTGTTTTTCGGTAAAAAAAAAAAAAAGAAAGAAAAATAAAGAATGTTTTCTCCTCCATGTGGGACGTTTTGTTGCTTGATCCAAAGTTTTCAGCCAGAGTTTCTCTGCAGCTCATTCTGGAAACTCAAAGCTGTTTTTCTGTCTTTAAGATGCTGGAAGAAATAAACATTTAAACACAAGCTGTCCTGAGGTCGCCATGACAACCACCAATAACCTGACATCAGCCGGCTGCAGGTTGGCCTCGTTTCCGTGGCCAGGTTAACAAGTCCCTGACCTTCATCCTCCTCCTCCTCCTCCCAGCAGGCGCTGTGTTCCTGTTGTTGATGCAGCAGCAGCGACACGATGTTCTGCCGCTCAAATTGAAGCTGATTGCAGTTTAGTATTCAGTCGGTCAGGAGAAGCTGCTTCATGAAACACAAACTGAGCCTTTCAGGTTCTGCATAACTCAGACATAAATATTTACATTTAGATCCACTGCCGGTTCCGTTGTTTTTACTACAACAGTTCTGTTGTAGTAACAGATCAATAATTTGATCGTGAATTATTGTTTCACGATCAAAATATATGCATACACACCCAGTAATGTTACACTAAATGTTTCCCAGCAGCTGAACTTTGACCTCCTTTTGACTGGTGTTTTACCTTTGACTCTAAGAACTCATTTGAAATATTTGAATTTTGAATTTGTATTTATTTCATAAATGGGGACAGTGCATATTAGCCAGAAATATGCAGAAATATGCACTTAGTCGACATGAATAAATCAGATAAATATGAAAAAAATACAATTAAGACACATAACATGCATGATCTATAATGTATGACAGATTTCAATACATAACTAAAAATAGAATAATTCACAGTAAATATTTTCAATAAAAATAAAAACAAGTCACATCCGTAAAAAAACAACCCACATAGAAACATTAATTTAAAAAATGATCAAAGTATGAGAACAAGCCTGATTATCTAGTAATCAGTGATTTCCTGAGCAAGTTCAGCAATGTAACAATTCATAGTTCTACAACTGGAAAACCGTCACACAGAAAAAATGCAGGTTTTAATAGAATAATCAAATTTCAATTCAGTTAAAATATTGCAGTGTGTTTTATCTTCGCTGTCTGTAGAATAAAAACTCTTCTTCTATGGCTGCAACCAGCTGAAGAAGGTCTGAGCTAAATTAGATTCACTCTGCAGAGCTAAAACCAACACATGAACAGAATTTCTGAATTTACTTCTTATTTCTGAATATTCAGCTTGCAGGGAGTGATACTGTTTTTATGTGGATTTGTTTCAGCTGGTTTCTGCTCCTTCCTGCACACCTGGTCCTCATTTCCTTATTATCATCATCATCATCATCATCACAGCTGCACACAGTTAGTCAGAGGCTCCATAAGTTATAAATATTTCCTAGGATCCACTGGATCCTTTCAGACGGTTTAGCATTATCACAACAGACAACAAGACCAGCAGATCTTTGTGAAGGACTTTGGTTCAGTTTTAGGAACTGAATAAAAAGTCATCAGTTAAACACACATTAATCAAACCATTTATCAACCAAATAAGCAACATTTTCAATTCAAAACTTCTTTTAGAGCTAATTTATTGAATAAAAAGCCACATGAGCTCAACAACAGAGATTTATAGTTTTTTAATCTGTTCAGGTTCTTCAACCATCAGATTTAGAGCAAAGTGTTTGAGGAAGTCCTGATCATTCATGGAGCTTCCAAATCCAGCTGTTAAATCACACTTTTATTTTTTACAGTCTTGACGGCAGCAGTTAGGGCTCCAAACTGTCCAAATTGTCAAATGTTATCTTTGTTTTTTTTTGGTCATTTTATATCATAACTTCTGGCTGATCCTTCAGACCTCCATAGGATCCTCAAATAAGCAGATGTACTTATTTTTACTTTTATAAAATTGTTTATTGGCATCCAATTTCTAACAGGAAGCTTTTTTACTCTGAGCTAAAATAGAGGAAATATGACTCTGTAATTTTCAGCTGAGTCACCTCTTCCTGTCTAATAAAACTCTTAAAATGTCTCGGCTCTGGTTGTCTCCGTCCTCCATGTTTGTTGTGATCTGCTGACATGAACTCCCATCCGCTCTGCTTTGTCGGCTGTTTGATGGTTTTGAATCTTCTGTGTAAATACCAAAGTGAACTAATAGCTGCAGTGTTTGTTTCTGTGTCATGATGAGCTTTAGGTCCACAAACAGACGTCTGCCTCCATGCTGCTGTTCAGACCGAGGTTATAAATAAAGGTTGAACTGAATCTGGGGCAGGCAGATGATGGGAGCTCCACCGCGACATGAACTCACTTTAATATGCTACAAAAATACATGAAGTGTTTTCCTCCCAGCTGCAGGAATGCCATTAAACAGGAATGTGGCACAAAATCATGTACTAGAGACCAGAAGCTGAAAATAACTGACCTTTGACCTCCCAAATGTTTTCACTGAATGACGGAGTAGAGAAGGCATTACTTTGTGAACTTTAACTTTTATTTAATTACAACATACAGGGAAAAAAAATCTGAAAATGACACAAAGCAAAGATTTTGCCCATATAGAAAAACATTCCCATCCAGCGGTGCTGCACTGCCTTATCAGAGGAACCAAACTGAGAAACATTTGAGATGAAGGACCGACCTTGAATGTGACCAAAGAGGCTCCACCTTAAATCTATGACAACTTCAGGTATTCTGGGAAGATTTTTGACCATTTATGAGGTCAGACACTGATGTTGGATGAGGAGGTCTGATCGCTAATTCAACCCAAAGGTTTTCTATCAGGTTGAAGTCAGGCTCTCATCCATCTGTTTATGAATCTTCTTTATACTCATTATGTCACCAGGTGACTCTGAACCCATCCAAATCGATGCAGGGGTGCCAATACTTTCTCCAGCTGAACAGAAACTAAACACAAGCTATTAAAGAGGAACGATCTCGAGTCAGTTCACAGTTTGTTATTCCAGCTGGAAACTAGAGATCAGGATGAACTCTGTGTTTGAACCTTCAGAATCACATAAAGACTGTTACAAAGTCAGCCTTCTACATTTCATATATTAAAGATCTGCTGCTGCTGTATCAACCTTCCAGTGATTCCAGTGTAACAAAGTGATTAACGGAGGCTAAGAAACATTCTTTACCTACAAAAATGACCAAATCAATAATTGTATAATTACTTATTATAATAACATCAATAAACAAGTAATTATTGATAATAATAACACCAAATAAAAATGAAGATACATTGATTAGTTACTTTGGAAATTGTGAAGATTGGTTAGAAAACAATGGAGAGATTTGGAAATTTTAAACAGAGACAGATTAAATAAGTAAAACATTAAAATTTGGACCAGATGATGATCCAGATATTCAGGATATAAAATAAACCAACACAAAATAAAAACTGAGGGAGTGAATAGCGACGTGAGCTGGATCAGGATCGATATATCTTCTGTAAACCAACAGGATTTCAGTTTGACATAAAATTATTTAATCCTCCTGGTAAACCAGAGGCTGAGCAGAGCCCTCCCCATCACGTGCAGAGCCTGCACTTCTCGGCATGATGTCATGTTTCCACTTCAGACTGAGTTTACCTCACATCATCCTTTAAATATTTAATGAGTTTATTTCCATTCTATTAAGTCTCTGAATAAAGTAAACCAAACATATGACTTAATTGATTTAAAAATAAAACACACTAATATTAAACCTCCGTGGTCACGTGACCCACCGATGGAAAGAATGGGCGATCGTTCGGTTTAATATTGGGTCTGACTGAAATTTATTCCATGTTTCTTTTATCAGGGAGAGCAGCCCACAGCGCCACCTGTTGGCCACCCTCACCCCTGTTTAAACCAGTTGATGGAGGCCATGTTTCATGATGTTTCTCTGAATGTTGGACAGTTTGAGTTAAACTTCCAGGCCGTTTGGCAACAACAGTCTGGCTCTATAAATACCCGCTTGGATGGAAAAGGGAAGTGAGGAAATTTAGTCATCTGTTCCGTCTTTCTGTTTGTCTGCAGGAGACACAGCAACATGCTGCTGTTCACCTCCGTCTGGCTCCTTTCAGGTGAGAGACCATTGGGGTTATTAAATGGTGCTTTGATTAAATCAGGATTTAATTTCATAAAACTTGTCAATATGCAGGAGGTTAGGCCTGAAAACATGACTCCTTTCCCTATGTGCAAGAATATTATATGACAGCATGTTGCGGCCATAGAAAAAACAGGAGTACATTTATGCCAAAAAATTCAGAAATGTTGAAATTAATTGCAGAATTTTTCTAGAAAAAACAAGGAAATTCGAGTTTAGAAAGTCAACATTTTAGAAAAGAAAAAATCCAGAAATGTTTAAATTAACCTCAGACTTCTTTTAGAAAAACAAATAAATTTCTGAGTGTTAAGATAAAAATTTTCAAAGTTTGAGATTAATCTAAAATTTTCTAGAAAAATCTTAAACTTGGGTTTATTTTGTAATGAGAAAAAAATAGGTGTTCATTTTTTAGTTATAGTTCCACCATATTTATTTATAAATTTATGTTTCAAACCATTTAATTAAAAAGCTAAATATTTTGTTTGAAAATTAAACAAAGGTATTTAGTGTCCAACTAAATGTTTAGATTTGAGCTAAATATTTAGTTTACAAACTAACTACGAGGCGTTTCCTAATCACACGGATCGACTCATTCACTTCTGGATTAGTTAATGACTTCAGAAACCCAATTATGAGACTTCAGAAGAACCCAAAATGGCAAAATTACTGAAGCATCCCTTTGTTTCTGTGTCAGTGACGCTACGTGTGTCAGCGGTTGCCACGGAGACCGTGGTGGGCGTGGTGGGACAGGTGGTGATGCTCCCGTGTCGGTTGGACGAGGCGAAGCAGAGCGGAGTGGAGGTGTGCTGGGGAAGGGGGAAGCCATCACTGTTTACCTGCCACAACACCCTGATCAACGGCGCCGGGGGTCAGGTGACCTACCGACAGTCACACAGGTACGCCCCTACAGTCACACAGTTGCATTCAAAAGCAGGAAAATTCTGATTGCGCCTGAAGATTTCAAACTTTTTAAGGAAAGAAAAATGTTGATCTGATTACAGCCGTTCTCTTATGCTAGTGAGTGAAGCGGTGTCTTTCTGTCTTCTGCAGGTTCTCGGTGTCCTCCTCCACCTCCGCTCTGTCCATCTCTGGGTCTCGGCTCTCAGATGCTGGTTTCTATCACTGCAGAGTTCAGCTGCCCGGACCCTTCAACGACCCAACGTCCACCGTCCACCTCATCATCATCCAGCGTACGCTCACTCCTCCACCTCTGACTCTGATGATGTAGGCTGTTACATCTCCAGCTGCTGGCCTGAATCGTTTTGTTTTCTGCCATCTTGCAGCTCGCTCTGTGATCGCCGAACATCTGGGCCGTGAAGATGTGGAGAAGTTCAACACACCAGACACCATAACAAGTAGGTGCAATCTGATCTGAGAGCGAGCGGCTGCTTAAAGGAGCAGTATTAAATTAAATCAACTATTTTTAGTTTTACATTTTTTTTAATGTTATTCCCTCATCTAAAACATACCCTGACACTTTCACGCATGATTTCTAAACAATTCTGGATTTGACAGGTCTCATCACAAATCAAAGAGGAAGGGATGTCACAGTAGGTGCAGGAACAGAGCCAGTGGTAGCTCAGGTTCAGGTAGGTTTACTCCATCAATTCCACATCAACAGCAGGAATCATCTTCTGCACCAAGAACAAACTCAAAACATTGTTTATCAATTCATTAGTTTTAATAAGTTGGTAAACAGCTTGTCTAAAGTGTGTTTTTCATTTGTTTTATGCTACTTTTTTTTTTTTTATTGTTCATGAATTAATTTTTTATTTTTTTATTTTTTTATGTTTTTACTGATCTGCTGCCTGTTTCTAACTCCGGTCAGTCTCCTGACCAGGAGGAGTCGGTGAACTCTCTGCAGACCTTTATTGGAAGCACTCTGAGACTGGCATTTATCATCTTCATCCCTGCTGTGCTGCTTGCTGCTGGTTACAGTCCGTGCAAAATAACAAACTGAATCAAAATATTTAGAAACATTTTTTAAATTGGTTTAAAGTTGAACTCTTAAAACTCGTCTGTTGGCTGCAGGAGTTTGGAGATCTAACCAGGAAGTAGAGACTGAAGGAAGGTTGGACCAATCAGAGGAGGAGGAGACCAGCTCTGTGTGAAGATGAAGAACAATCAGCAGATTACTGTGATCCCCGACCTTCTCCAATGTTCCTCTTTTGGGACTTAAAACATCAAAGTGGCATAAAACCGAAAAGTCTTCATCTGTTGTTTTCTCTGTCAGAACTGAAGCATGAAATGTTCATCTTAACAACAGAAAGATGTTGAAGATTGCCTATTTTCTTACCCTCATTGTGTTTATTTTATACATACAAATTAGATTTTGGGTTTGATCAGCCGTTCTTTAGATCAGTTTTCTTCTGCTGATGTATTTCTATCTTCATTCTAAATTGTTACAGCAACTCAAGAAGTTCAGCCTTCTACAGAAGCTGCTAATCATGTTTTCCATCTCTATTATTCAGTCTGTCATGTAGTCATCAATCACTGTGTGGCTTGGCTAGGACAGAGGTCAAGGCCATTTTCTTCCCCCAGTACTCAATTGTTCTGCTAGGAAACAAAAGTTAAGTCCTGTAACATCAAACCTTTTTTCTTTTTTGCTTAAAAAAATGATGGCAAATATGTACATATTATTCTTCTGTCCTTATTTTATTTCCTCTAAAGCCTATACATTTAAATACTTTGTCTGCATACTGAGTGTTTGAGACCTAAATCGGTTTCCTCATTTTCGCACTCAATCTTGGCCAGTAAAGTTGTTCTGAGTATAAATAAATGTGGCAAATCACGAACTGTATTTTCTATCATCCAATGTTGTTAATATCGTAATTGAAGTTTGGCCATTCTAAGTGATTTGGATGTGGAGGTGAGCCGGTTAGCAGGTTAGCCCTGAGCTGGTTACATACAGAAAAATAACCCTTTAGCCAAGAGTCCTTAGCTGAGATAGTTTGGACCATGAGGTCTAAATAGTCACGCAGGAACAAAAACAAATTGGAACAGGATTTAAATATCTGAGAAATATATTTCTTTGTTTCTATTAGCAGAAAACTAAAAACAATGTTATTAGCTAAAACGAATAGTAGTAAGCTAACAGCTGGTCACGTGATCTAATCAGTCACAGGTGGGCCGTCGCCATATTTAAGAGACTGTAGCACATGCTGGAGATGTACTGAGGGGTTTTTTGGTTGGAAAAATGTTGTCGTTCATGTGGAGAAAGTAAGTTTAACATATATTTTCCTCCTTTGGGGTTTAATGGCATCAATTTAATCCTATTGTGTTTGGTAACTTCGTAATTTTTCGGTGTTTTCAGCTGCTAGCCGAAACCGAGCTAACTGCTGTAACGCTGTTGGAGCCTTTCCATTAGCATAAATCAGATTTAGTCTTCACTAATTTGTTTTAGACTAAACTGGGGGTAACTACAAAAACGACCAATTTCAGACCGTTTTCGGTTATGTAAGGTGTATTGCAGTTTTCTGTTTCTATACAAAACAGTGTCTGCTTCTATACAAAACAGTGTTAGTTTTATTTTCCTTCACACAATATGGTATCTTAGTACCTTACAGCATATTTTAATAGAGAAATGACATTTAATGGGAAAAGAGAACTGCGTCTGGTTATTTAAATTGTCCCATTTCTGTCATCTGACTGATTTAATTGTATTTGACTTCAGCAGACTAAGTTTTATACATGTTAAGACGACGCAATGAGGAAAAAACAACTTTGTTTTACATAACAGTAAAAAGTAGAGCCACGGCTGTTTGAAACACGTGTATTTTGCGGGCAGTACCATTTAGTAGTGTGCCTCCGTGCTGGCTTATAGGTTATTAAAGTAAACCGATGTAAACGTCCAAATGATATTGAGCAATGTTAGTTACCGGGTATATCATTGCAATGGATAAAATCGGTACTGCAGCGGGCTGTTTTCGCGGTTTTCCTCGTTAGTATAGTGGTGAGTATCCCCGCCTGTCACGCGGGAGACCGGGGTTCGATTCCCCGACGGGGAGGCACAACTTTTTCATATTTCAAATTAATATTTTAGATTAATCTGATCTGAGACGCCATGTCGCCAGATCTAGTAACAGAGTAGTTATTACACGGTAATTACTATATATATATATCCCCATTTACTCTTGAAATTAGTCTGTCAGTTCTCTATTAATAACTAGATAGTTATGTACCTGAGTTCCAGGTCAGAGTTTGTAGTTTAAGTTCCATTTTGCTCTATTGTTTTATATTCTTTAACATGTAGAATATTTGCTAGTGGGTTTTCACTATTTTTCCATTTCATTGAGGTAGATTTGATCATAAATAAGAACTGAGGATAAGATTGCCCTGTCAATAGGACATATTTTATGTTTGCACTATGGACAACTGACTGTATGAATAATTCTGGTCTTTTTATGTTGGTCCTTTTATTTTAAGTGTATGTGGCGCCCCACATACACTTAACACTAGCTAAGCACCAATAGCTAGTGTTTTGGGTTCATACTGTCCTTGATGATGTTTATTCATGTTGATTCAGTTGGAGTTGGATACACAATGTGAACTTACCTTCATAATCTTGTTTTATATTCAGATTATACACCAACTTGTTTAATTCTCATCGTGTGTTAGCCACAACAGAAACTGAGACAGATATAATCTCTGCTTGTCTTTACACAAGTCCATCCAGCTGGGCTTTTCTGCAGAAATTACATCCGATCCTCCTTGAAAGCTTCAGAAGCCGATTGTCAGAATATTCAATTACTAAAATAATCATTTACAACAAACTGACCTACAGAACAGTAGGTCCTGTAGGTGAGTTTAGTCTGTTACCTGAGGTAAAGTATCTTAATTCATTGAGGCAGAAAATGTCTCCTTTTCAGCCAACTGCTAAATCACTAACGTTTAATTCTTTTGTTTCTATCTTTCAGATTTTTCTGAAATGTTAGGATTGAACCTGATCCCTAATGTTTACGGTGATGATGTGATGCTGTCTTTGTGTCCAGCTCCGACCACCTAGGCCCCATCAGAACCTCAGACGTCCTCAGAGATCCGCTGCTGCTCAGACTGCAAGTAGAAACTCAGCTGGTCTAACGACCTTCATCCTGCTGTTCTGTCACATGATCATCTCTCTCACACAATCCAGCAGCCTGCTGTTTCTGGCCATCCAAGTAGCATTCACACCCTCCTATTCATCGCCCAACAAGCTATTCTGAAATCATCCTCTTTCACTTCCTGATCCAGCTGATCAGCTGACCACACCGAACCTCCTGACTTCCTGTTCTAACAGCAGCAGCTCCACAGAGGAGGTGAGCACCATGAGGCTGTCCTGAGAGACAGCAACCAGTCAGACTTATTTAATGGTCGATGGTTCATTAAGTTTCCTATTTAAACCACGTTGTGTAACTCCAGTCATCAGAGCAGCAGTCAGGATGTTTCAGTTTAAAACGGTTTCCTCGGTTTAAACCACAGACTCACTGATCTGAGTGGATCCATGTATTCCCATATTGTTACATCCATGAGTTCAGTTCTGGCTTCAGTGATGATAATAATGATTCGTGTTTGTAGGATCAGCAGGAGGGCAGCAGGCTGATCCTGGTTCTGGTTCTGATGGCTGCTGTTTAGCTCTCCCTGAACTGCTCCTGAGTTCCCCATCTTTGCTTTTTGTTGTTCAATAAAAAAGCCATTCGACTGCATTTTACCCCCATACCTAATTTGTAAACTTCCCAAAAAGAAGCTCAGAACAATTCAGTTCTTGTCCAAGAAATTAATACCATTAATTAATAATTAGTACAAAAAACTGAAATAGGCAACAAAATTACAAAAACAATACAGCAACAGCAGAAACTACTTACAAATGTTATCAGTCTCTTCCTGAGCAGCTTTTCAGCAAAAGATTGAGAAGCTGCTTCTCCTGCTGCTGGACCTTCTTTTTGTTGTCTCGGCCCAGCGCCCTCCTGGCCCTGGAGCTGACCTTTACAGCAGACTTTTCCCAGCAGGCTGAGGGCCTTTTTTAGTGTCTGTTGAAAGAGGAGAAAATCAAATCAGGTTTTCATGTTGTGATAATGACTCACTAAATATAATTACAAAAAAAAAAAAGAAAATTATTGTTTCTTGTCCTTTTTCAGAAGGAGTTAAGGAGGGACTCTGCAGGAAAAAAAACACATGGAAAGAAATTAAATCCAAGATGAGTACTGCCCCTTAAAGCTGCACACTGTATGAAGGAAAGAGGACAATAAGAAAGACCCTCACCTCATCCTCCTCATCAGAGGACTCCCCTGTTCTCCTTCTTGGCCCTCTTCTTTTTCTCCTCAATGTCTTGCATCTTCTCCTCCAGCTCCGAGAACCCCGTCTCTTGAAGAGAGAATGCGTTCTCATCCTACTTCTTGAAGCTGGAGGGAGGGAGAACAGGATGCGGGCCTGTTCTTTGGCTGGACGGCGCTCTTAGCGAGGGAGGTCTGCGAGGGACATCATTGACTGAGAGAAAAACAAGCCCACCAGTTCTTCTTTCCACTCATGTTGATCACAAAGCCCCGGGCATCCTCCCCTGTGTTCTTCCGAACCTCCCTCACCTCGACCACCGTCATGTTCACGAAGACCCATGTTCTATCTCTGTAAATGGAGGCGACAAATGCACTGAGGTAGCCGTAAAAACAACTCCTCAACTGGTCGCGCTCTTCCTCCTCCATTTCAGATGAGGCGGTAAAGAGAAAAAATGTTGGATGTTGCATCTCTTCTGTACACATTCAACCTTTGGAGAAGGATGGCAACATCTTACCTAGCAGTTCAGGGATCTTCACCCTGACCAGCTGCCTGCAGCTGGTCCAGGACCACTGGTGATACGGCGCACAGCTCCTTGGCTGACTTCACCTTAATCTGATGAAGAGCCACCTCAGGTTTTCTCTAGGTAGAGGCAGCCATGCCGGCGTTAATCTCTCACCATGTCTGATCCTTTAAATTATGCAGGGGAGCACGGATTATAATCCAGGAGATTATAATTATATCAATTGAAATTTTTTAAAATTATTTTAAATTTGAATCTCCTCACTGCCACTCCACACATGCTTTATCCAATCTTGACACACTTTAACTGGGAACCAGGCCCTCTTTGTCATCCCCAGGTGAGGTCAGCTCCACCTGAAAGCGACTAGAAAACACAGGGCAATAGAAATTTAGGATTACTCGCTCTGTATCGCCCCATGAACCTGCTGTGGAGGAACTTATAAGAGAGTCTCAGCTCTTTCAGGGTCTGCTTCCATGTTTTTGACCCGGTGGGTCTGGAACAGGTGCCACCTACTATGGCCGACTGAGCGGCAAATAGCAGCTGACTTAAAAAACCCTGAAAGATTAATTGTTTCATCTTTCCATTGAAACACGGATCAATTTATTAATAAAGATACGGAGAAAATGATGCATTGTTGATGAATAAAGGATGTTTCTGTTTCTAATTTGTTACGGACGTTTTCTGTAGTCATTTGACAGGACAGTAAATGTATTTCCCAGTCACACCAGAGAACCCAGTGGACATGGAGTTTGTTTGGGCCTCGTTTCAGAGGCCTGTGGCAGAACCTGCACAGACGCCCAGCAGGATGCTCCTCCTTGGCCTTTCCTTTCCTCCGATCCTCCGTCACCGCCTGGCTTCGGCTGAGAGTAGCTTTGCAGCCTCCAGCTCTTGAGTTGTAGAAGTTGGCAAACGGCATTCTAGGGTCAGTCAGACCCTCTGCTACGTCGGTCTGGTAAACCTTTTTACAACTAATAAAAATACTTTACCTCTACAGACTGATCAGTGAACAGAGGTTCCATCACCCTGAAAACGAGACTTTGGATGATGGACAGTTCCTTGTTCTCTTTTTCACCAGCTGCTGATCTTTCTGCTGCTGCACAATCTCCTTAAACATTTGGTCAGTTGGTGTTTTTGTTCAGGGAGCTAAATTAAAGTTTAGATTCAGAAAAATTTAAATCTAATCTAAATTGGTCTGGCCTGTAACTTCCTTGGAGAGTCTGTTCAGGTCTGAGAGCAAATCAGGATCAAAAACAGCAGGGAGCTTCACATCTGGTAGTTTCAGATCCACAAGGCGATGTAACTCTAAATGAGCGATACCCATCATCCCTGGTGCCTGGAAGAGCTCAGTGGATACCTGAGTCCCAGTGACTCACCTGGCCTGGTGGAGGTGAAACCCCTCCTGCTGAGAAGTTCCCTGCAGATTGATCCATGGAGGTACAGCTGCCTCCTCAGCCTTGACGTGGTTCAGTTGGATTGTTACACCATGTCTGTAGAGGATACCCCCTCCAACCTCTGGGTCACTCAAGCAGCCATGGAGGATGTGAACCCATTGGATTCTCCACACTTTGAGCACTCATGTTCTGAGAAAACCCTCTGCAGAGCACTCTCCACGCTCTCCACCAACTCTCCAGGATTCAGGACCTTCTTGTGGCAATGCTCTTTGATGTGCTGCTTCGTCGGGTTCGGTGGCTCGATCCCACAGAAGACATAGGCCTGCCGCACCGTCTGCAGGTCTGACTGGTCAACAACACAGAAAGCAGCTGACAGAAATGTGTAGAAGATGCTGTGCAGTGGATGATACTCTGAAATGGTTCTAGCTTGATGCTCATTCCACTGTTGTACTTCTTCCTAGAAACTCAAGTGCTGGTGAAGTTTCCAGAAGTTGCTTCAACTTTCCAAGAATCCCACAGCAGGTTTCCCTGAGGTCCAGGATTAGGGCTCATGAATGCAGAGCAACAATCAAAACAT
>NW_006800366.1:282475-291331 GCF_000485575.1 Poecilia formosa
TCCTCTTTTTCATCTTTGCGGGTTACATATAAAACATGTCCCTCGTGGTTTTCAAGGATCCCGTGGAAAGTTTTGCCCTTGTACTTTCCAAACTGAGGCAAAGCCTCACCAGCAGTTCTTGTCTGTCAGAGACATCACCACCTCTCCAGAAAACAACAGAGTGAGGGCTCTCTTTAACCCTATCTCCACTGAGAGCAAGTGACCTGTCCTGGAGATCTGGGTTGTTCTTCGTGGTTTTTGCTTCATCTGAGTGATCTTGCCTCAGATATCCATTAGGTCCTCTTCAGAAGTTCACTTCTACTTTTCCAGGAAATATCAGTTTTCTCTTCATCCTGAGAGACGTAACAAACAAACTATTGATCCACCACATCATGTAAATAATTTAATACAATTCTTCTAAAAGTCTTCATCTAACTTTACAATTACAAAGATTGCATCAATAAATTGTCATAAAATTATAAAACACTTGGTAGGGATATTGTGATAGACCCTCACTAAACAGATTCTTTATTCATTTTAGAAGTACTTTTTATAGCAAACCTTATAAATTAATAAGCTTCTTTATTATTATTTTAACAAAACTAATGGTAATACACACTTTATGTATAGCTTAATAAATTATTTTAAATATTTCACGTCTTTGTTTATGAAGACGTGAAAACTCTGTCCCGTTTCTTCCAGACTGGAAGCCGTCTGGATGAAAAAAAAAACATGAACACTGTATGCGCTGAGTTTTTACCTTAGAGTGGCCAACTCTGTTATTCCTCTGTCAATTTGATACAGTAGGGGCTTCCATACTTCCCTTATGTGTCCTCTGTCACTTTTATCAGCAGTTAAAACTGCTTAATCCGTTAACATGTTAACCTGTTTTTCCGAGCCGCCTTTAAAAGCAACATGAGCGCTACGACGCTCGCGCTGGGTTTACACCTGTGCAACAGAAGGAGACCTGCTGCTGCTGTGCTGAGCTACGTGTTAGGATTATGGCAGCAAAACGCAAAGAATTTTTCAGTTTTTCCCCCAAACAGATGTTGAGTAAAGCTGTTGGATGCAGGTAAAGTTCGCTAAAAGATGACTAGCTAATATCAATACAGCACCTTAAGCTTAACAAGTAGCCTGTAGGCAACTGATGTTGTCTATGTTCAGCTACAATTTTGCCCCCGAAAAAGTCGATTATCCCCCGCCCCCCTCACACACGTCGTTCAACCAGACAGCTATTTGTAATCCATAGGGGGGCCCAGAAAATGTTTGGAAACCACTGGGGGGGCCCAGGAGAAAACGTTTGGGAATCACTGCTATAAGCCAAGCTACAAATTGCTAACTTGTTAAAAATGTTGGTATTTGAGATGAGTGTTTTAAATAAAACACAATTATTCTGTTTTAATTTCCTCATGGTGCTGAAAAATGATATTTGTTTGATAACAAGCTGTTTCTGTTCTGGATGTTTTATTAAAAGTTGTGAGGAAGCATCAGGTCTCGTTTGGTTTCTTCAGGTCCAAGAAGCTCCTATCTCCGTCCCTCGGCTCTCTTTCCTCTGTGAGGTTTAGCTGCTGTCACGCCTTCCTGTGAAGCAAAGCTAGTAGCATAGCTTCACTATTTAAGCTGTTCCAGTAAGATTTGTATTTCAGGTACAACAGTAGCTGTTAAATATCAAAAAAAAAATTATTCTGACTTATCTTGCTGTCATTGAATATTAATGTGATCGCTTAGCTAATGCTAATTACTGCTAGCTCCATATCAAGCCATCACAAAATCACACTTGGATAGACTTATAAACTGTAGTAAAATTGAATCCTTAAACAAAAGTCATGACGTCACCAGCCGCCCCCATCTTGCTCCAAACAAAAAGTTTTGTTTTACCGCTAAGTCGCCGCTACCAACTGGAATGTAGTGTGGTTGGTTTGTTTTGGAGCAAGAAGGGAGGTGGGGGAGATGGCATCATCGGCCAAAATTATAACTTAATATCTCAGAAACCAAAACTGCACAAACAAAAATTTTAACGGCACAAACGGAGCACTAACCACTCAGACTAATTTGCTGGATTTTCTGACGTGGGTGGGGTGTCAGCTTCACACAGCTCAAACTGTAGTAAAATCGGAGGGCCCGACGTTAGGAAACCGCTCCAACCGGTGGAGCGGTTAGGAAACCGCTGTAACCGCTCCAGCCGCAGAAGGAGGGAGGCGGAAGGCTCTGGAGACTTAATGAAACATTAAGGAGTCATTTCTGCCGAGGGAAGCCAGTTGATTCATGATGAAGGACGTGAGGATACTCCTGGTTGGAGAACGTAAGTAGAGGGATATAGTCGGTAAATATGGCAGACTGATAAAATGAGCTAGAGCAGGGGTCACCAACACGGTGCCCGTGGGCCACCGGTCGCCCGAGGGGACCTTGTGAGTCGCCCGCGGAGCAAGTTCTAAAAAGAGCCATTGTCATCAGGGAGCACTAACAAAAAAAATTAAATGTTTTTACCTTGAAAGAATATTTGTTTATTTTTAGAATTGTTTTTTTAAGCGAATTATAAAAACGTTTAAAATAATTTGCTGTAACTCCTTTCTGGGGTTAGAGTTCAGAATTATGCGCAGACGCCTGTAGGATGTTATCAGAGGGCGGCAGCGCCTGCAGCTGTACGGCTGGACCCACAGCACGTCAAAGCCTAAATGTTACTGGTCAGTTTACTTTTGTTTATTTGGCGGCGTGGCGCTTTTTCTGCAAGCTAAAAATGAATGAGCGGAGTTTGATCTCACTCGTAGTTCTAACAGCGGTCCTTTGGATCCCGGCTTTTTACCGTGTGCGCGGTTCTGGTGGGTCACCGGATGGCTGACATCTGCCTACTGAGCGTCTCAGACTGCGGGTTTAATCTAGTCAAAACGTTCCCCAAAAGAGTAGAAATTAAGCAAACAATGTTGCATCACCTTCTCCTTTGGACGTCTGACACCACCTGAACCTGGGAATCAACATTCTCCTCTTTCCGTGGATCACACGCTTTGCTTTCATGTCTTTTTTATTTAGCATCGTTTGTAAAAAATAAATAAAAAAATAAAGTCCGCTGCTTTTGTGGTTTAGGTTTGTGCTGGTTTTGCGTTGGGGAGCTGGTTGTGCTCTTGCAGGTGCAGTGATAGTTTTGTGCTTCTCTCCGATCTGTATTTTTTTTCCGATGGATGGGTGATCCGTCAGCTTTAGCTCACAAAGGGGGGCAACTACATATTTATTCAGGTGGATGCGAAAACATAAAGCTTAAGCTTTTTGCAACTTTTCACTTACTTTGTTGATTTTACTGGATTACAAACACACTCTTGTAGATGAATGTGGTTTTGTATATTTTCTCAGTTTTACCATTGGTAATTGTTAAAACTGGAGGAGATTTAAAAAAAAACGATTTTCTTCAAAAGTGACAACAAACCATAGATTAGAAAAAAATTTGGTCAGTGGGAAATATTTTTTTAATATTTTAATTTATGTATTTATTTGCGTGCACACTGTGTGTGTGTATGTATGTTATCCATGTGTTATAATTATAACTCAATTCAGGGCTGCACAATATTTGGGAGACAATCAATATGTTTTGCAAATGTTGCAATGTTGACATGACTGTGATAAATAACCAAATTCTTACCTGAACAGAGTTAAATGTTTCTGGACCTCTTTCATAGGAAGAGCCGGGATGATGAGTAATTTCTGTTTATGGAAAAATATAAAAATTAATTGCGTTCTTCTCAATATCATTCTATTGAAAATGTTGCTTTGTCAAAGAAAAAAGAGCATCCAAAAAGCTTCCTAAAGATTTATTTTATGTTTCAAAAAACAACAAATGTCACTAAATATTTTATTGTCACAAAGAGCCTGAATGCTTGGGATCTCGATGGTCTTTTTAACTTTGATGTTCCTCCAGAGATTTACATGTCAGACGGTAATGTTTTGGGACATTTGCTGAGTGCAGAGTTATGAAGCTTTTTATAGCAATCTTTTGAGAAGATGTGCAACTCTTTTCGATACTTAATGATGCAGACAATATTTCTCTTAATGTAGTAAAACTCCGTTTCCTATTGCTGTACCCATCATGCTAGAATAAATGTCAGAGTGCTCTTAATAGCTTCATTGTTTTGCTTTTGTCCTGCAGCCAAGGTGGGGAAGACGTCACTGGTCATGTCTCTGGTTCGTGAGGAGTTTCCTAATAAGGTACGAATCAACATAAACTCTGATGGTGTGTAATATGTCAGATTTTAACCTAGAAGGCTGTTTATTACACACATATTTGTGTTTTATACACTTGTAGTGAAAACATTATGCCAGCCTGGATTATAACGGTGATCTGTCTGTCAGGTTCCTCTCAGAGTTAAAGAGATCACCATCCCAGCTGACATGACCCCAGAGAGGGTACGCACACACATCGTGGACTACTCTGGTAACTCTACACACACACACACACACACACACACACACGTTCTCTCAGAAAAACAGTAGAATCGACACAATTAACAAGTCTGTCCGTATTAAACCCCTCTAGCCTTCCTGCGCTTGTTCATACTTTAAATTTATTTTAATACAAGTCTACCAGGCCAGAATTTGTTACTTATAATAAAGGCTCAAGCTTTAATCACTAAATTACCTATTTATGTGTCAACGTTATTTAGATTCTTGATAATCCAAGAGCTTCTCCAAATAAAGCATCAGACAGAAAAACATTAAAATTCAGGAGGTAGAGAAAACAATGTCACTGATTAATGTGTTTTTAAAATCATATTTAGAAGCAGAGCAGACTAAAGAGCAGCTCTATCAAGAAATCTCCAAGGTACGTCTGATTTCATTCTCACGGTTGTTCTTAGTTTATCTCAGGCGTCTCAGGCTGATGTTTCTGTTTCTCTTTGCAGGCCAACGTGATCTGCATAGTTTATTCTGTTAACAACAAGAAGTCCATTGAAAAGGTGAAATAATTTCCCTCCACATTAAGCACAGTTAAACTACAGTGTGTTTAGAAACTGAATTTAATGCCCTAAATATCAGACCTGAACAAGGCATACTTCCTGCTCCGTCTGCAAAAACGAATTTTGATTCTGATTTTAATACTTTACAGATCTGGATATTTAAAAATAAAAAATAAAAAAGATTTTTCTGTGTTATTTACATTCCCAGTTTGCAGCTTCTACACTTGAACCCTGATGAATGTAGAAATATATATATTTTTTAAATTAAGAGTCAGGTTTTGTACTGAGATCTCAATATTAGCTGAAAAGCTTTAAAAACTTTGGTAATTTGACTCTGGAAATGTAATAAAAAATAAGTTTTCTTGATCAAATCTGGTTCAGATCATTAGCAGAATCTAATTCAGTGTTTTCCTCCTACAGGTGACAAGCCACTGGATTCCTCTTATAAACAACCACACAGATAAAGAGAGCAGGTGAATAAACGCTGCAGTAACAATCATTCTTTCATAGTTAATCCTTCACATACTTTTTCAGCTCATTTAATTACAGAAAGCATTTTTAAAATGTTTAATTTGTGTGATTTATTAGATATATCTTGATTTTTTTTTTAAGAAAAGAAACTCTTTATTGAAGTGATACCAGCAAAGACTTTTATCTTTACAGACACAGTTTAATAAATGAAAAAAATTGTTGGTGATGCTGATTGGTTTTATGTTGATCAGCTTCATTATTTCTGTATCAATATCTCTGTATTTCAGGGTACCACTGATTCTCGTGGGGAACAAGTTGGACCTGGTGGAGCACAGCAGCATGGAGACCATCCGGCCCATCATGAATCGGTACCAGGACATTAAGATCTGTATAGAGGTAAAAAAAAACAAAAAAAAAAAAAACTGATTCAGCCTCTTATTCTTCACACAAGATGATGAATATAATGTAAGTAGTCTACAGGATCAGGCTTAATTACAGTAGAGAGATGAACCTATGAAACGGTGAACAGAGATCAGACCCCGACGCCGTTTACATTCTGGCTGAGTCATTAATGGGTTTATGTTACCGAGTCCCTCACTCAGACGCCCTGACGTGGCTGAGTTAGAGGCTTGGCTGGCTTCTGTCTGCATTGCTGCTTTTATTCAGATTTCTCCCATGCCACATGTTCCATCGCAGTTTTTCCCTCTTCAGACAGATCAGTTACAAGATTAGAGGAGCTCAGCAAGGAGGACGTGAAAGTCGGCACATGCACTGTTGGCACAGATCTAGGCTCACACCTGCCGCACTAAATAGCGTGAAGCAGTGTTTTACTGCGGCCTCAGAGAAGACAGGGGTTACGATACGCAACATGGAGATCTGGTTCGGTTTGTCCGACTTATTAGCAGAGGATGGAGGCATGAGATGCTGGTGGTTTGATAACTCTGAGTAAAAGTTTACAGTATTTACACAAAAATCTCATATTGTTTCCACAGATATCATGGGGCTGCTCTGGGGCAGCGTGTGATCATCACAGAAAACTCCCCGTGTCTCTGACTCGTCTCTGACTCGTTGTCCAGCATCAAACACTTTCACCTGTGGAAACAATATGAGATTTTTGAAAATGTAGCTGGTTAAAACCTTTGTTTCATTTTAACAATTAATTAAAATCCTCCCCCCCCACCCAAAAAAAAATAGATGAGGTTCTGTTTGCTACAGTTTCGTGAAGATTCGCAAACACTTCTTTAGTTGTAAACATTGCTAGATGTTTAAAACTGCAAACAAAAGGTGAAAACCTAAATTTGAAAGAGATTTGTGTTGCTGTAATAAAACCAACTCTAAAGTCAACAGGAGGTATTGGCTTTGGAGAAAGGAGTCCCTTTGTGTGCAGAGTAAGTAAATACGTATGAGGAAATGTATCCTTATGAGAATAATGCATTAGTATTTTGCATATGTGTTTGTCTCCATCATTGAATCTCTACTAAGCCTTTTTTTTGTGCAGATTTCTAGTTTGACATTTCAGGATATTTTTTTGATCTTCTTTTAACTTTTTTTTCCCCACAGTGTTCTGCCAAGAACCTGGAGAACATCTCTGAGGTTTTCTCCTGCGCCCAGAAGGCTGCTGTCCACCCGATGGGAGAGAAAGCTTTCCTCCTCTTCTGCCCAGAGGAGAAGAAGGTGAGGTTTGTTAGAAGCAGAACACATTTTGAATCATCTAGGGATTAGGAAGTCATCGTAACATCAAGTTTATTTTCGAAATGCTGCTTCTAGGATTTTGATGCTGAAGGTCTGACCAGCTGATGCCAGTTTTAGATTTTTCTGATTTATTTTTAATAGAGTCAAGCTCAATCCTGCATATAAAAATGAGGAGAGAGAACTAAAGAGTACTTTTCCTCTCTGATGTCGCCTTCAACAGATCTAATTATTTTAACCCTCATAAATTTCGACCCCTCCTGTGTGTTGCAGCTGAAACCTTCCTGCATTAAGGCTTTAGCTCGGATATTTAAGATCTCCGACCTGAACAACGATGGGGTCCTGAACGACGACGAACTCAACCTCTTCCATGTAATTCTTTAATTATGCATTTGATTGTCAGATCTGTTGCTACAGAAATTAATATAACCTTATTTAAAGAGGTATATTTAAGTATGAACAAATCTGGGGAAAATATCTCAATGTGTTGTTGCTTCTGTTTACAGATAATCTGTTTCAATACGCCTCTGGCACCTCAAGTCTTAGAAGATGTGAAGGACACGGTGATGAGGGACTTGAACAACGGATTGAGATATGACGGACTCACCCTCAGAGGTCAGACTTGTGTCTCTTTTGTTTCCTTTACCTCTCTGTCAGGTTTTGACCGGATCCCGGATCCCATCCTCTCATTGGCTGGTCGTTGCAGGCTTCCTCTTCCTGCACACTCTGTCCATCCTGCAAGGTCTACACGAAACCGTGTGGACGGTGCTGAGGAGGTTCGGATACAACGACAGCCTGGAGCTCACGTCGGAATATCTGTTCCCTCTGTAAGCATTTACTGAAGACACAGCTCTGTTTAACACTAGAAATTATAAAAACATCCAGATAGAGGAGTCTTACTGAAAACACTATTTCACTTCTCTGTATTTAAGAGTGCAGTAAAAAAAAAAACACCTCAATGATTCAGTCTGATTCTTGAAATGTTTTATTACCTCATGGCCATGAAAACCTGCCAGCAGCCATATGGTCCTGTGTGGTTGCTGTTGTTGCCTTATGTAACCCAAACTGACCCAGAGTCCGTCTCCGTTTAGACGCTGCTGTTGGAAACTCGTCAGGTCAGCTGCTGAACTAATGTTTGCTCCTCTATTTCAGGATAAAAGTCCCTCCAGGCTGCACCACTGAGCTAAACCACAACGCTTACCTCTTTCTGGAGAGCGTCTTTGACAAACACGACAAAGTGAGTGGTCATGCACAACAGAGCATTTTAGCTAGTTTGTGCCTGTTTAGTTCAAAATACGCTCCTAATTTTAATGCAGCAGTTTTCTGCCAAAGCCAAAAGTTTTACCTGTTTGTTTTATTGCAGGACAGAGACTGTGCGCTTTCCCCAGAGGAAGTGAAGGACCTGTTCAGCGTGTTTCCCTACATGCCCTGGGGTCCGGATGTCAACAACACGGTGTGCACCAACTATAAGGGATGGATCACATACCAGGGATACCTCTCCCAGTGGACGTGAGTGGCTTTCCATTAATACATGCATTCAGGCACCTCTGTCCCACCAATTTTGATTAACCCAAATACCTTCAACACAAGGTCAGATCCAGAGTTTCAGAGCATCTAAGTCCTGATTCCTCCTTGTTGTTGCCGGCAGGTTAACAACATATCTGGACGTCCAGAGGAGTTTGGAGTATTTAGGTTACCTCGGCTACTCCATCATCTATGAACAGGACTCCCAAGCTGCTGCTGTTACTGGTAATGGATCAGATTGTGTTTAATGTTA
>NW_006800366.1:293015-307627 GCF_000485575.1 Poecilia formosa
CTGGGTCACTCAAGCAGCCATGGAGGATGTGAACCCATTGGATTCTCCACACTTTGAGCATGGAGTGTTTGAAGAGCGACACGCCATCAGGATCACATTCTGAGAAAAACCTCTGCAGAGAACTCTCCACCAACTCTCCAGGATTCAGGACCTTCTTGTGGCAATGCTCTCTGATGTGCTGCTTCGTCGGGTTCGGTGGCTCGATCCCACAGAAGACGTAGGCCTGCTGCACCGTCTGCAGGTCTGACTGGTCAACAACACAGAAAGCCGCTGACAGAAATGTGCAGAAGATGCTGTGCAGTGGATGATGCTCTGAAACGGTTCTAGCTTGATGCTCATTTCACTGTTGTACTTCTTCCTAGAAACTCAAGTGCAGGTGAAGTTTCCAGAAGTTGCTTCAACTTTCCAAGAATCCCACAGCAGGTTTCCCTGAGGTCCAGGATTAGGGCTCATGAATGCAGAGCAACAATCAAAACATTGTCTGCTCTCATCTGTGGACCTACTGATGTGTGGCTTTTGGTTGTCCTGCAGAAATGTATCAACAAGACAGCCCTGCATACATGGACTCCAGGATCTGGCCAGTTTCTGATTGCAGCATCACTCAGGACAGGAGACAGAAGGTATTTTTGTGAATGTCAGCANGGCAGGTTAACAACATATCTGGACGTCCAGAGGAGTTTGGAGTATTTAGGTTACCTCGGCTACTCCATCATCTATGAACAGGACTCCCAAGCTGCTGCTGTTACTGGTAATGGATCAGATTGTGTTTAATGTTAAATGTTTTTTTAGGTAAGCTGCAGTTGAACAACAAGTAAACAGGGATTTTAACAAAACAATGGATGTTATCAATTTAATCTAAATGGTTTTGTTTCTGTAAAAGTGCCTAAAAGTTGTTAAACATGCAACGGAATAATTATTATATTTATTTATTTGTTGTTTTTATTTTGTGTATCAATTTCTTCCTCAGTGACGCGTAAAAAGCACATCGATCTGCAGACTAAGCGAACGCAGCGAAGCGTCTTCCGGTGCAACGTGTTGGGGGCGCGTGGCAGCGGGAAAAGTGGCTTCCTGCAAGCTTTCCTCGGCAGAAACCTGCAGGTCAGTCAGAGCAGCTACAAAGACGCTTTAGAAAATGCATCTCATATTATTTATTTCAGATGTATCACATTACTTACTGATAATAAATATGTATATTTGTAGAATGTTGCAAATTACAATAAATGTAAATGATTGAGAAAAGAAAACTGAGTGAGGAAATGTTTGGTTTATAGAAGAAACTAATAACTTTCTTAGTAGATTTTGTTTTTATATACAAGTTGTCTATGATTTGCTACATAATTTGATTTTCACGTCAAATTTAATTTCATTCATTAGTATTTTGACTTACGAACTGCAATACACTCATTCAAAAACCAAAACAATGTGTTTTCACTACATTATTTAAAAACGATTGAGAAATTTTGAAGATTGTACATTTAGTGTCTGATTAGCTTGTCTGTATTTGCAAGTCTAATACTTGCAGATTTATAACAAGGCTCATTTATTTTAAAACAGACGTCAAATAAGCCGTTAAACAGCCCTGTACCTCACTCTGAAAAAAATAAAGCCAATTTCAGAATTTTGTTGCGTTTTGTTCCATGATTTGTGGAACCTTTAGATAATAAAACCCAAATATTAATCAAGCAGTTGAAAGTGAATACTTTGTGCTCAAATGTTCAGAATTGTCTAAAGACTCCAGACTGGAAAAGTATATTATTTGAAATAAAAAAAAAAGCAGCCGGAGCCCCAAAAACAATTAAAGGGAATAGTAGTTGTTTGCTCATGAAATGGATCAGCCAGTGTTAAAATGCTGGTCAGCATCTACAACGTGAAATTTAAAGATCCAGAATTATTTTCTGCTTTGATATTTTATGGAAAACTTTCACTTGTTATGAAATCTAAATGTAACACTTGTTGAAAACTGTGTGGAAATAATTTATTGCACTCTACTTGTAACACATCACCCAACATGCTTATTGTTATTCCATTCTTCAAAATGGCAAAGACAAGAGAACATGCCATTCAAGTGAGACAAAGATTTGTTGGTTTTTACAAAATGGCTGAAAGAAAAAGAAAAAAAAAAACTTCCACCCAACCTGGCTATCCGTGTTTCTGTCTACTTCTGTCAATAAATAGTTCAAAATTAACTTATTTTAGCTCAAAGCAAAAATGTTCCTTAATTGGATATTATTGACTTCATTGTCCACCACAGAGACGGATCCGGAGCAGAGAAGACCACAAGTCCAACTATGTCATCAGTACGACCTATGTTGACGAACAGGAGAAGTACCTGCTGGTAAGAACCTTTTATTCTGAGCAGAAACTCTCCGGTTTACTGCTAAATAATCGCCTTGTATTGCGGCTTCCGTTCGGGGCTGACGGCTAATCCCTCCGTCTCTTGTCCGCTCTCGTCCAGCTCCACGAGGTGACGCCAGATTTCGACATCCTGTCCGAGCCCGACCTGACCTGCGACGTGGTCTGCCTGGTGTACGACGGCAATGACCCTCGTTCTTTCGAGTACTGTGCTAAAGTCTACGAGGTGCGGCTCCAGACGGTTAGGTTGATAACTTTCTGTATCAGTATTAGAGCAAAACATGTGATTATTTCTTCCTGTAGGAATACTTCATAGACAGCAGGACGCCCTGCCTCGTGGTCACTGCCAAGTCCGACCTGGCCGAGGTTGAGCAGCAGTACAGCCAGTCGCCCCTCGACTTCTGCCGCAAGCACAAGCTCCACCCGCCGCAGCCGTTCACCTGCAACACGACCGAGGCTCCCAGTATGGACCTCTACACCAGACTCACCCACATGGCCATGTACCCGTGAGTATCAAGACACCACCAAACCTTTTCTCCTCATCTAACCTGTCTTGCTTTTTTCTGGAAGATTATCTGACCATAAGAGGTTAAACACCGTTGATTTTATTACGTAATTTCTACATGATGTGATTCAGCTGAAGATGTTCAAGTTTGGTCTCAGTCTCTGAAATCAAGTTTCCACTTTTCCACGTTTCCACCGTATCTCCCAGGAAAGTCTCTCTAACTCTTTGTCTCTAATGAACCAGAGCTGAATGGTTTCGTTCAGTCATTTAAGTCTCTCTAATCCTGGTCGGTATCTTACGAACTCAAAGCTCTTTGATCAGATTAGAATTCAGATTGGATTATGAAGCACTTAAAGGGATGTGCTTGTTTAATCTCATTGCAGCAGTTCTTAGAGCCCCGTTCTTTAAATACTGAAATCACACAGTAGCGAGTAGCAATTTATCAGTTTAAATAAAAGTCATGGCAGACGGGCTTCTGGGTAAACTGAGGCTTGGTGATGTTGGGGGTAAAATCTGCTTTAAACTTTAGATTATCAGGGAAACCAGCTTGTGTTTGTTCTGTTGATCCTCTGCAGGTTGACTGTCCTCATGCTTCACATCTCAATAAGCAGGATTTAATCGAGCATCTTAAGTTTTTGGTTTACAGCCAGCAGGTTTTTGTAGAGAATTGTTTTCACATTATTTGAATTTTTGCCAAATATATGAATTTGATGTGATCAAAGTGATAAATGTCTGACTGGACATGGGCTCGCCTCAACACACTAAGCAACATGGTCAGGATGAAGCTGCTGTGAGGAGGAGGATTTATCTTCATCTTTTCTTTCAATGGTAACGAAGGATAAATGTGTGTAAAAAAAAAATAAATAAAAAAACTCATTCTCACTTCCACAAATTTGTTTTAATTTAGTTGTAATCTTTTGGCTAAAATTTTACTTAACACATTTAACTTGCCTGTTTTAAGTCTTGAATCTTACATCAAAATTATTATATCACAACTGTTAAAGGCTTTTAGTCTGGTTTCTCTTTTTATTCTTACAAGAACAACATAGTGTTTCATTTGGTTTTCTTTTTCTTACACTTTTAACTGGCTTTTTGCTCCTTTTTTTGCTTTCTGTTTAGTTCGCATCTCCTTATTGCCTTTATTTGATTAGCAAATGTTAAACAGCGCTGGAGGAAACAGGAGATTATAAGATGTGATTTTGTAGTAATAGAGTTGAGAAATGCTCAAGTTTCAAGGATTTTTCTTTTTCAAATAATGTTCTTCGAAAGCCTCTCCAAACCTGCTTATTTAGTAATGTAACACACTTTACTAGTCATTAGTTATTGTTTATAGTTATACCTGTGAGATGTAGTTATAGTGCATTAATTAATTTTTTTTATTCTGGTTTTGATAGATAAAGATATTGAGAACATGCCATCTGAATTAGATTAATGAGATTTTTACTGCTTTCTCTTTCACCAACCTGATCTTTGCCAGTTTTCTCTGGTAACTAACTTTACATAAGCAAAGCTTGTAGCTCCCTGTGTGTTTAAAACAAGGTTTGGTAGCTGTCCAGACCAGGGAATAAGGAAGGGCAAATTGTAAAAAAAAAAAAAAACTGTATATTGTTTTTTATTTTATTGTCTCATTTCCCCCCTCTGATTCCTCCAGGGCTGCCGTAGAAATTGGATAATAAAGTTTTGTTGTTAGATTTGCTGCTTTTCTGACACCCACCTGTTTCTCTCCCTGCTTCTTCTCGTTGTTTGACCCTGGATCTTTAAACCAAATGTCAGAACAAAGCCCGGGTTCCTGTTTCAGGCTCATTTTTATCCTCCGTGGTTCAGATTCAGGAAGTTTCCCTCTGTGGAAACCCTTCAGCTTTGCTTTGTCATTTGGCAACTCAGAGACAGTCCATCACCGCAGTGCTGGTCCTGCTTCACGCTGCTTCCTGTTTGGGTGTTGCCCCGCCCTCACCTCCTCTGCCTCTGTCCTCTCTCAGGCACATGGCCCAGGCGGACCTGAACAACTCCACCTTCTGGCTCAGGGCCGGCTTCTGTGCCGGCGTGTTCGCAGCGTTGGGCTTCGCCGTGTACAGAGTGCTAAAACACTAGTGATGGCGCGGCTCGAGACGGCAGCTACTTTCCACTTGGGACCTTTTTGTTCCTTTCTACTAAAAGGAACAAAGAGACTAAAATAAAAAAAGACTGCCTGAACAAACCAATCCCACCTCTCCCCTTTTCTGTCCAAGCAGCACGAGTGAGAAATAAACTTTTATACGATTGTGGTTTTTCTGTATGTAATTTGCAAAGAGACACTATTTCTAAATAAATTACTCGTCTGCACTAATATGTTCTGAAAAAAAGACGTTTTTGAGAAGATCTCCCTCTCCCACCGCACTTTATCGAGAAGCACTGAGTACATCAGTGTACTGAAGTACTGATGGACTCAGTCATCTACAACTGAGATGACCGAGTCCTTTTCCCTGACTGTGGATGAGAGCTGAGACAGACGGGACAATGCAGACTTCAGGATTAATGCAGACTTCAGGATTAATGCAGACTTCAGGATTAATGCAGACTTCAGGATTAATGCAGACTTCAGGATCACAGAGGAGCTGGCAGGCATGCGGTCAATGAAAGAGACAACAGGGAGTGAGCTCTTAACAGGGAAATGCATGTCTGTGTTGCCAGGTTGTATTTTTCTTTTGTTATAATTACACAAAATGTAATACACGTTGTTCCTTACCTGACTGAAACACGTTTCAAAGCTGCCATGGTTTTAACCGTGTTACTTTAAGATTATAAACCCCTCCTTTCTATATCTTCTTCTGTGGTATTGTCTTTAAATCGTTTGCGCCCCTTAGATCCTTTTGTCATGTCGTCCTGAGGGAGAGGAGTGTGCTGTTTATTTTTCATCTAAATACATAAAGTTTATTTATAGATCTATTAAGTTAATTTTTATCATCACTGGTGCAACATATGAATATGAATAAATAAATGAATCCATTATGTAATGTAAATATTTAAGTGATTGTAAAATAGCAGGAATTAACCTTAGTTTTGTTATGTAGTTTTGTTTTGTGGAGGCCTTGGAGTGGGCAGCACATAACATGTTTTGTTTCTATTTGTTGTTCTCGTCAGAAATAAATCGAGAAACCATTTTAAAGAAATCCTGTGTCACGGCCCTGATCATTCAATAAAACCAGAAAGGATCCGGTTACATCTGGAAAGCTTGGAGCTGAAATGGGACAAACTGGTTGGCGTGACAACGGATCTGTTGGTCAGCTGTTCAACATAACAAACCATTTCAGTTGTGAAGAGATTAACAAATTTAAAATTTAAATGTGATGACTGTTTTAATTTTTCGCTTCAATCTAAACCACAATTTGTTCACTTTTATAAATATTTACAGAATATTCTGATTTCTTATTACCAAAAGAAACTGTTTTAAATATTTCATTATAAAACATATAATGAGTCAAGATTAAATTTGACTCATTGCTGGTTCGGCCCTCCAACACATTTCAGATTTTTTATGCAGCCGATGAAAAAATTAATTGCCCTCCACATCCTGTTGTAGAAGATTATTTTGATAGCAAAGCATATAAATTCATTGGCTACTTTATTTTAACTAGACTAATAGTAATAAAATTCACATTTTGTTTAGCTGTTGTATAAATTGTTGAACTATTTAACACCTTACTTCGTTTATGATGGCATGTTATTATAAGCTAATAAGCTACTGATTACTAACTTGTCCCAAAATTGAGGTGTTTAAAAACAATTATTCTGTATAAATGTTCACATTCTACAACATTTGAGCTTGTGACAGCACAATAGAATAAAATATTCTGTCAAATAAATGGTTAACCATGGAGAGTAAAACATGAATAAATAAAATACACATAAAATGTGTATGTATTATAGTATGTATTATAGATGCTAGAATGTCTTTTATGCATATTTTGTCTTCAAAATGTCCATGGAGTAAATTACCTGGGTTACAGCTTTACTGAACTTATAAAAAACAACACAGTGGTTTGGCAGCAGGTGAAGCGGCGTGGAGAGACGCGGCGGAACGGACCGGAGCTCCAGAGTTGGTCTGGATTCAGAGATTTGGTGAAGCTTGAACTGGAGGGATCAAGAAGACTCCTCCACCATCACATCAACAGCTGGCCAAACGGATCGGTCCTGATTCCTGGAGTGAGTTTGGCAGAGGCGCTCCAGGCCTGGAGAAGGAAAACCATTGGATTAGAAACCCGGTGAGATGGTTCCTTATTTATTTATTTATTTAGTGGTTTAAGAGACGCAGACTGGTGAATCCTTTGGGTCCCAATGTTTTGTTATTTCTGTGGATCTGATCATTTCTAGTGCATAACTGTGGACTTTTCATTGGATAATGTTTTTAATTCTCTTTGTGAAATAGATGAAATTGATTTAGAGTATCGGAGGGATGCTTCAGTTTTGGTTTAGGTTATTTAATATGAAGGACTGCAAGAATGACTGATTACTTTTTAAATTTTGGTTAGAACAGGTGATTTTTGTGTATTAAATATAGCGTGCCCCTCCCACCTGCTGATGTGTTTGATTGTTTTACCTTTTCATTCAAATAGATTTTTTTTCTGGTATTAATTAGGACAGGCTGTTTAATCTTGTGCAATCTTCCGTTTAGGCGGGGATTTATTACAGGCTGTTTATGTCGTTTAGCTGTTTATTAAAAGATGAGAGGAAGCAGCAGGTCTGGTTTGGTGTCTCCAGTTCCTGGAAGCTCTCCGTCCCTCAGCCCTCTCTACTTCCCCTCAGACCACTCTGAGGTTTAGTTCTTGTCACGCCCTGTGTGAAGCAGTGAGCAGCTGTGGTGACAGCAGAGTCTCAGCAGCTGGTAGTCAAAACTTGCTGCTTGTTCGTCATGAAGGTCGTGCTGCTGATCGCGCTGCTCACAGGTAATCATCCTGTTCTGATCTGGTTTGTGTTGCTGCAGTTCTGTGTGTTTCTACATGCAGGATTTTCAGGGTTTTTGTTCTTTGAAATGAAGAACGTCCATCTGGTCTCTGAAGGTTCTGGTTCTTGTTAGAAACTTTCTCAGGTCAAATCAGCCGCAGAGACGAAGCTCTGCTGATCTCTGACATGTTGTAGCTTCAGTCTTTAGTTTCAGACTTTATGAGTCTTTGAGGTCAATGATGACCATTAAATCACATTAAACCACTAAATTACAATAAACTGGTTTCTGTCTGTGAAGTGAGCCAGAGATGGAGACGTTTCACTGATTGTTAATCTTCTGTTTTCAGTGTCAGGATGTGACGGCAGGAGAGTTGTTGGTCAGACGGGTCAGAATGTGACTCTGCCCTGTAATTATGATATAAAGACTAATGGAGCAGTGCATGTTTGCTGGGGTCGAGGAGAGATACCGAAAAGCAAGTGCAACAATCAGCTCCTCTCTACAGACGGACATAAAGTTGAGACCAGAGCTTCCAGCAGGTATCAGCTACTGGGACGACTGGATGAAGGAGACGTTTCTCTGACCATCCTCATCCTCACAGAGGAAGATGCTGGACGATACGGATGCAGGGCAGAGATACCTGGATGGTTCAGTGATGAAAAGCATCATGTTGACTTGACAGTTGAAAGAGGTGAGAATTCACAGATTTTCATTTAAATGATTATTTTCTGAAGCCAATTATCAAAAACTGGACAAAACCATCAAATTACAATTCAAACGTTTAAAGGATTTTGATAAAAATCTTCTAATTAATGAACTGCTTTATTTCCTAAAATGTTGTCAGCTTTGATGGATAGAATTGGTTCCGGACTGAAGCAGACGGTGAGCTGTCAGAGGAAACAGTTCAGTTTATTATCAACAAACATCTAATTTCAGAGACTAGCAGCTAAAATTCTCCCTGTTAAAATTATTACTGGCTGTAATTTATGACACAAACACTTTTCTTGTTTTTCACTAACCCCATTAATATTTTAATATAAAAATAACTCAAATCTAAACATTAATTAAAGTGTTGGGCTTAGACACTCTGTTAGTCTGAAGTGAAGCTTTTTCACTCATTTAGGTAGAAAATGTGTCTTTTTCAACTCAATCACTAAAATTTAGTTTCTAACTTTGGTATTTTTCAGATGTTCAGTAGAACATAATCTGGAAAGAAGTTTGTTTTGATTGAACCTGATCCCTGATGTTGTTGTGTTTGTGTCCAGCTCCGACCGCCTGGGCCCCATCAGAACCTCAGACATCCTCAGAGAGACCAGCTGCTGCTCAGACTGCAGGTAGAAACTCAGCTGGTCCATCAGATCTGCAGCAAGAAGCTTGAGTCTGCAGGGTCCAGATGAGTCAGTCTGATTAAAGTGTGAAACTTCCTGTTAGAAAAACAGGAAGTTGATTCTGAGAAAGAAACATCAGAACCTGTCATGGTTGTTCTGTCTGCAAAACTCTCTCCCTCGTCTCTGTCATCAAGCTTCTGATGCTGTTTGACTTTAAGAAAACTTCTTTGTTTATTTGAACATTAATACTTTGTCATTCAGTTCAGACATGACAGCAAAATTATGACTGATTAAACCTAATGATTTACCAAATAATGATTTAACAAATCTCTTTCTTTTTCTCCATCTGAACCCATTTTATCATTACATAGATACTTTGTGGACCTTGAGGAGGTTTTATAACAGGATTTCTGTGCATCCTGTGGTAGAGCTGACTCAGCAGCTCTACCACTGCTGAGTCACCTNGTCTTCGTTTATGATGGCATGTTACTACAAGCTAAGCTACAAATTGCTAACTTGTTAAAAATTGTTGGTATTTTGAGACAAGATGTTTAAATAAAACACAATTATTCTGTTTTAATTTCCTCATGGTACTGAAAAATGACATTTGTTTGAGAAAAAAGCTGTTTCTGTTCTGGATGTTTTATTAAAAGTTGTGAGGAAGCATCAGGTCTCGTTTGGTTTCTTCAGGTCCAAGAAGCTCCTATCTCCGTCCCTCGGCTCTCTTTCCTCTGTGAGGTTTAGCTGCTGCCAAGCCTTCCTGTGTGAAGCACAGCTAGTAGCATAGCTTAACTATTTAAGCTGTTCCAGTATAATTTATTTATTTATTATTTATTTATTAACACCTAAGATATGTAGAATTCAGTAAAACTAAATTTGCAGTGAGATTTGTATTTCAGGTACAACAGTAGCTGTTAAATATCAAAGAAATTCTGACTTATCTTACTGTGTCACTGAATATTAATTTGATCATTTAGCTAATGCTAATTACTGCTAGCTCCTTATCGATCCATCACAAAATCACACTTGGATAGACTTATAAACTGTAGTAAAATTGGATCCTTAAAAATCCCCAGAGCTAAGAATTTTAAGAAATGGGGAAGAAAAAACACCAGACAACCTGTAAATATTGTCCCCTGCCAGGCTTAGCAGTATGCGAAGTGAACCGGGAATTCCTCCTATGAGGCCTGCATGGACTCATAATATTAAAATGCCCAATAATTTATGTCCAGGAGACATTTTTTAAACAGTAAGCTTTTTAAACATCTTAAACATCTGAGCTGCTTCTATTAGGTTGATCATATAAAAAGTACTTTTTTAATATGACAAAACTCTCATTGTTTTTTCAAATTCATAACTATAGTGCAGTGTACGTTGATAAATTTAATTTAGAGAATGTGTATCATTGTGACTGCATTTAATAACTTAAATGGTAGTTTGTTATTAGTTTAATACCAAGAAGTTGTTTTAGTTGAGTAATTAACCGTTTTCATTTTTTTATTTTATTTTATTTTTTTCATTTTGTGGCGTACAAAAAGCAATGTCCTGGAATTTTTTGTCAACGTCCTGAACATTTTGAATTTGTTTCAGTCTGAAGAACCGGTTTTAACGCCATCTCTGGTCATCAGATGGAAATAGTCACCCAGAATAACAACAAGTTGAAGCGGGTTTTAAATATCTGAAAATTAGTTTTCAATCCCCGGTGCGGACCGCCGCCATCTTCAGGAGGTTGGAGCGGCCATGTTAAAGAAGGGTTTGGAAAAATGTTGGCGTTCATATTGAGAAAGTAAGCTTACTTTATATTTTTCTTGTTTTAGGTTTAATCGCATCAATTAAACCTTGTTCTTTTAAGTGGCTGTGTAGTTTCACGGTGTTTTTTCAGCCCTTAAAACATCGCTAACTGAGTGACGCAGTTACATTTCTTCTCCGCGCCGCTTGGTTAGCTAGGAAACAGGTTTTTGTGACTACACTTTGTTTTAGGAAAAAAATTATTTACTATAGAAATAATCAAATGATTTTTGCATATTTTAGTACATCACGATGAGCAAAAAAGCTTTGTTTTAGATGAGAAACAGTCGGACCTAAAAGTAAAACCAATGCCGTTTAAAACACTTTCAGTATTGTTTTCGCATTTTGTGTGCACTAACGATTTAGTAGTGAACCTCTGTGTTAGCGTGTTGGATAATATTAAAAAACATTGCAAACAACTAAGTCAGCCCCGGCTCCAGACGAGGGCATCGGTTTATTTTTACTTTTTTGGAGGGGGTGAGGGGGGATGAATCTACGTAGCAATAATAATATTACTCAAAGTAAAAGAAAAAGGTACAGTGCAGTAAAACTACTCTTATAAGTACCCTTTTCCAAAGAAGTTACTTAAGTGAATGTAAAGGCACTACCTACTTTTGAACATAGACAACAACATCAGTAGTCTACAGGCTACTTGTTAACAAGCTTAAGATCAGTGATGTGCGGTCAGGGGAGGAATCATGGAAAAATAATATATAATAATAAAATCATTTATAAAGATATTTTCACCCTGTGGTTTGTACTATAAAGTACCTATTTTTCATTTAATTTAACCAAATCTGATTATTTTTTTCTTCAAAATCGCTGAATTTTCGCATTTTCCCACTCAAATGGTTGGAAGCGAAGCCGGTGAGGCAGCAGTGAGCAGAGCCTCACCTGGGATTGCGCAACCTCTCACTCGCTGCACCGGTTGCCATTCCATGAGAGCATGCTCCTCCTGTCTGTACGTCGCCAATAAAATGGTTAAAAACATTTAATGTATGAACTGATTTTCCATAATTTAGCTTATGTATTTAATGTACTGTGTTTTTATTGTCACCAATTGTGTGTGTAACGTGTTTCGTGTGCTGAGGAGCGATCAGAAACGGCAGATAACAGATTCGAGGTGAGGCAGGCAGTTCTCGTGCCTCATCGCTGGGGGCGCTCATGAACCCAGACATTGTGACTCCACAACTGCAGAGTAAGAGTCAGTAAAACTAGCCATACAGTAGCTGCGCTGATACAGAGAGCGAGAAAGACATGGTTTTGAGTTGTACTTTAACGGTTTCTCCCTTTGCTGTTAAGCACAGCACGAAATTAGTAATATCTACATGTCTAAGTTTGATTGAGATAACGGAATTATTTTGCGGCAGCGGCGCAACTAAGCATCACATGTTAAAGAATAGTCTTTTTGCCCTCCAGCATTGTACGCATGCGCGAAATTTCCTTAAGTAAACAATAGCATGCAGGGGTCTAGATTTGCAAATCCGATTATAATTAAGTCGGTGCCTCACCAGCTATGAACCTCACCGCATGTCACTGCTTAAGATGCTGTATTGGTATTAGCTAGTCATCTTTTAGCTAACATTACCTGCATCCAACAGCTTTACTCAACTCAGTCGGTTAGTTTGGGGGAAAACTGTGCAAAGTTCTTAGCGTTTTGCTGGTTTGCTGCCATGATTAAAATACACACCTGAGTAGCTCAGCACAGCAGCAGCATGTCTCTTTCTGTCGCACAGGTGTAAACCCAGCGCGAGCGTCTTAGCGCTCATGTTGCGTTTAAAGGCGACTCGGAGAACCAGTCCATGACGTGTTAACCACGGATTAAACAGTTTTAACTGCTGAAAAAAATGACAGAAGGCACAGATATTGGAAGTGCGGAAGCCCCTACTGTATCAAATCGATATAGGTATAACAGAGAGTTGGCCACTTTAAGATAAAAACGAGAAACAGCTTCCAGACCGGAGGTGGGGGATCACAGCTGACTGGGCGGGCAATGCCCATAACGGTGGACCGGAACTAAAGTGCTTCAACCTTCTATATCGCCAGAGTGCATAAAATCGGTACTGAAACAGTGTGTTTTTGTGGCATTCCTCGTTAGTATAGTGGTGAGTATCCCCGCCTGTCACGCGGGAGACCGGGGTTCGATTCCCCGACGGGGAGGCACAACTTTTTATTTTTAATGCGAACAGTTTGGAGGC
This sequence comes from Poecilia formosa, assembly GCF_000485575.1. Taxonomy (NCBI): domain Eukaryota; kingdom Metazoa; phylum Chordata; class Actinopteri; order Cyprinodontiformes; family Poeciliidae; genus Poecilia; species Poecilia formosa. The sequence goes on from NW_006800366.1 coordinate 306,105, forward strand.
ATAGCGCCGAGTTTAAAGGTAAAAAAACATATAGAGCTGTTATTGCACAGTATCTACTGAGGGAAGTATATATATCCCCATTTACTCTTGGAAATAGTCTGTTATTTCTCTATTACAAGCAATTAATTAAATGGAGATCAAACAACGAATACAGTGAATTTATTTAGTGCGGTGAGGTAGATTTGATCATTAACAGGAACTCATGAGGATTAGATTGTCCTGTCAACAGGAATTAGTTTATTATTGTATCAAGGGCAGCTATGATGTTGTATGTTGGTCCTTTTACTTTGTATGAGTATCGCCCCCCAGTGGACACTAGGGCAAATAGACGGTGTTTATAATATAAACTCTTATTGATTATATGTATTAATTTGGTGAGACAGCCAAGACCTGGAGATGTTATCAAAGTGAACGTGAGCCTTATAATCTATTTTTAAATATTCATTTATATTTCACCAACTTGTTGTCAGCCTGGTTTGTCTAATAATGCTGTGGTCATGTTGTAACCACAGCAGAAACTGAGACCTCTGTGGTCTGTCTGTATTCATAGCAGGTGTTTTCTGCAGAGCTGGTTTCTGCTCTCACTTCTGAAGAGAAAAATTATGTAAAACTCACAGTTTGAGGCTGAGATGCAGAATCAGAACAGAGAGTACTGACCGAGTCCAAAAGTCGAGACCTGGTGGCTCTCTGGCATGTCATGAAGCAGTAGGTCTAAGCTGTGATGTGCTGTTAATTTAATCTGACTCAATGAGTGAAGCTGTTATTTTTTTACCATTTATAAAATGAAGGTGCTATATTGTTGCACATCCTGTTGATTCAGTAAATGTGGAACTAAACTTATTGTGACATATCAGCAACAGCTTGATTCTCATGAACAAAAAGAACAACTGAAGCCACTAAACTTAGAAAATATTGCATGAATAATTTAGAGCTTATATTAGAATTATTAGCTGCAGGCACATATTGAGACAGATTAAAGCTGTTTATGTCGTTTAGCTGTTTATTAAAAGATGAGAGGAAGCAGCAGGTCTGGTTTGGTGTCTCCAGTTCCTGGAAGCTCTCCGTCCCTCAGCCCTCTCTACTTCCCCTCAGACCACTCTGAGGTTTAGTTCTTGTCACGCCCCGTGTGAAGCAAGTGAGCAGCTGTGGTGACAGCAGAGTCTCAGCAGCTGGTAGTCAAAACTTGCTGCTTGTTCATCATGAAGGTCGTGCTGCTGATCGCGCTGCTCACGGGTAATCATCCTGTTCTGATCTGGTTTGTGTTGCTGCAGCTCTGTGTGTTTCTACATGCAGGATTTTCAGGGTTTTTGTTCTTTGAAATGAAGAACGTCCATCTGGTCTCTGAAGGTTCTGGTTCTTGTTAGAAACTTTCTCAGGTCAAATCAGCCGCAGAGACGAAGCTCTGCTGATCTCTGACATGTTGTAGCTTCAGTCTTTAGTTTCAGACTTTATGAGTCTTTGAGGTCAATGATGACCATTAAATCACATTAAACCACTAAATTACAATAAACTGGTTTCTGTCT